>NW_013952410.1:5697983-5703487 GCF_001266775.1 Austrofundulus limnaeus | reverse complement strand
CATTCACACACTGATGATGGCAAACTACACTGTAGCCACAGCTGCCCTGGGGCACACTGACAGAAGCGTAACGTTTGTAATGTTTGTTCAAAATAAACCTGCTTCTTATGACTTCTGTAACATGTTTTGAATAAAATATTATCAGTAAAAACCTCAAATCATGTCCTACGAATTAGAACTCTCTTGTAGATATAAAGGATAACATTTAGAAAATGCAATTATGCAACTTTCAAAAATACTTCCTCTCAGTCACTGAAAATAACTTATTTACCACATTTTAAAGACCGAATATTATCTGGGCCCTTAAGGGTTAATGCTCCAGAACAGGACTGTTTGACCTGCAGTGTGATGTGTGTGACAGAGGAGAGGAGAGGAGCTCCATGTTTGAGTCCAGCAGGACCTGTACAGCAGCTGATTCTGTCTGGATTTGAGTTTACAAACTACTCTGGTTACTTTTTTCAAAGTTGAAGGACATTACAGCTGCTCTGCTGGGGGGGCTGTATAATGGTAGGGGAAACACTGATCTGTATGTGCATAATTTGAATCATTGCAATAAAATAACTGTATGCTTTTGTCACTTTTACAGTGGATTGCATCAACTCTGTTACATTACAGAAAGGAAGCTTCACCGAAGTGAAACGTAAATCTGCAGATCTGTGTTTGATTACTCTGGCTGGCTTTCTCAAGGTCCAGGATGTGTGACACAAAAATTTGAATTTTGGAACTGAAAGTGAAAGTAGTCAAACTGAAATTTTTAATAAACCAAAATACAGTTTCAAAGCAAATTAATACAAATTCAAAACTTTAATTTATTTTCAAACCAATGCATTCAATTTCAAATTATGCACATTCAGGTTCAATCCGAGCAATTCTAATTCAATTCCTGCTGGCACATTTATCCCATACTATCAAGCATTAAGTACAAATCTTATGCTTTTTAAGGTTTGTTTACACAGGGTTACAAAATTTGTATTTTTTGAAGATAGTTTAACTTTTGACAATTGATTTATAACAAACATCCTCTACTGAATCCAAAAATAACATCTATTTCAGGTCACGTTTTTATTTCTAAGTTCATTTTTAAAGCCAAGATTTTGTCTAAATTGATTATTATGGATAATTATATTTTTTTACATTATCGGTTGATTTTTGGTAACATTTCTCACCCGAATTAGATTAAGATATGAATTGTATTCTAACACAATTTATTGATGAAATGTTACAAACGTCGGTTACTGTAAATGTAGCTGTCCACATTGATTATTAATTATTAAATTAATGTTATAGACATGTAAAGTGCGTGCTCAGAATCAGAATGTTTTTTTATCTTCATTCTTTTTGAATTCTTGATTGTTTTCCTTCCTCACTTGAACCACTTGGTTTCATTTAGTTCTCTTTCACTCCTTGCTTATGCGCACCATTACACMACAGCAAATTCCTAGTCTGTAACTTGCTTACTGACAATGACAAAGTGTTTCTGATTCTGAYGTTACTGTCAGCTTTGTTCCAAATTTAGGGCTTGAACTTCTGTTTCAGACAACTCTTCTTGCCCTTTGTCCACTGACGCAGATACTCGGTGCATGCTTTGCATAACATGTGCAGAGCCCAAGCTTTGTCCTGATCTCCAAGTTTCATACCAAAATAAGCACGGTAAGTATGAAACTTGTGACTGGATTCCTGTTAGGCACAAGGGTGTATTCTCTGCAGATGTAACAGAATGCGTCAGGTTTATTTTTGCACGATCTTCTGGTTGAAGCCATTTCATTTTTATGCAATATAGAGGCTTTTCACTTTACTCTTATGCTATGACCGGAAGCGAATTGACATCACTCATTAACTTGCAGTCTGAATAAGTACTGTAAGTAATTTCATTTCTAGAATGTGAGTTAAATAAAATTGAAATAAAATAAAAAATGCATGTAAACAGAATTGTAAAAAAAAAAAAATCAAGATTTGTTAATAACTCAAAAAGTTGACCTGATGGAGAAAAACGAATGAGATTTTTGGATTMAGCTCATCAAAATATTACTAAGTCCGCTGAAAAAACTTAGACAATTTTTTTTTGTCTGGACCAGTGTTATATTTCTAGGGTCTGTTTTCAAAGTTTATAAGGATTTATTTAGACTTTAACTGAAAATAAAACCCACACAACCAACAAAAGAACTCGTCAGATCGACACTTTGAACCAGATTTCTGATGAGAACTGTTCTGAAAATGTGTGCTGATCCTGCTATAGTGAACATGCAGCAAGTTGAGATTTAAAAACAGACATTCAGAAAAGACAGACTAGAGATGATTTGATGCTGGCTGTAATTTAAAATATTACTAAATGACACGAAATTTTTTATGTTCCATTTATTTAAAAAAACAATGTAGTAAAGGCTGTCAGTAAAGCATAGAAAACATACCCTTTRAAGCAGTTCTTTCTGGGATGGCATGGCAGAAACAAACATAGCATAATTTAATTTATAATAAATGATGACAAAGTAYTTTTACAACTTGCTAGCTGGACACAAAGTTCTTGTTCTACAAATATGATGAACATTATTATTCCATGGACAAGAGTCAGAAGTCACATGCCAAGAAGGACCGATGATTATCTACAAGAGATGTGAAATGAGAGGAATGACTAATATCGTAAAACTAAAGAAATGGTTTTCTATTTCTGACAGGCATGATGGGAGGGAGGAAGACGTGTGCTACTTCTGCAGGGTGAAGCCACAGAACTGTACCTCATGGAACTTCGCAAAATCTTCGTAAGAAAGCTTCTTGCCACATGAACATCATTCTTTGAGGGCATTTTTTGAGCTACAATATCCACCATGTTCAAATTCCTGGACAGCAAGGGGAAGGGACACACACATACACATGCTAAGAGCTCACAAACAGTATAGAAGACAAACACCACATTATATTTTACATGGAATATTRTGGAAAGGATAGTTCTGCAGAAATACAATGTCATCAATCATTCAAAAACTCACCAGCAAAAAGAAAAAAAAATCCTACACTAACAACAAAAATCACAGTTTTCCTGATGGGATGGTAGATGGTATTTCAGCTGGTATGTGGTATAGTATGTTTTCTAAATGGCTGATAATTAAAGATATAGCCCCCTCTCCTGGTCAAAAGAACTAATGTTTACAAAATTTGCCCAATCTATGGAAAAAGTCACAGAACTGTAAGACAACAGTTTGTCAGCTGTTATTGGGCTCATTATCAGAACTAGATGTAGGTGAGGTGAGCTGGTTGAACGCAGGCTTAGCCATATGGCCCCAGAGGGAACACGGCCCAGCATGAGGCAGGGGGCTTAAGAGAATAGAGAATCTCTTGTACAATCAGATCAGCCATCTCACCGCTTCGTTCAAGCTGTCGTCTGCATCCCAGACACCATATCTGCCCTCAATAAAGCATACACACTCCCACAGGTCGACAGGCACAGGGTTTTTAAGACTGTGTGGTTAAGGTGCCTTTCAATATATTTTGTAAGAGAGCGACTCATAATTAGGACTATTGGAAATGTTTTCTTTTTTAATAACATTCACCACACTGAACTAAAGCATTATTTAATAATGAAACAAACATTTACCAGAAATTCAGCTGAAATCGAGTCTTATTAAAGATAGCTCAAAACATGATAAAAATGAAATTATACAAAAATATGTATATTTACTTAATGCAGAAATTGTCTTTAAAAAGACAATCTTGACTGACAAAAGKTCCAACCAACGGGTTCCTTTACATGTAGATGTTGACATAAAAACAACTACTAAGTTAAATCACTACCACACATGCTCTTTTACAGACTGACACACAGATTTGGTAAAGCTAAATAAATTGGGACAATTCCACAAAATGTATTAAGGATTAGAGTTAAGACTGATTTAGACACCAAATGCTAGTCAGCTAGGAGCTCAAGTCTTCCTTGTTTCCTCACAGTCCCTGTTTCTGGGGCACTCGCAGCTAACCACACATGGTGCGTGCTATTGGTATGCAAATCGACCTGGTTTTATTAGGCCTATCGTCAGGGCTACAGCTGGCCCGACACAGATATGCTCAGAAAGKGAAGCAGGCGGCTGCAGTGGGGGCAGGGGGATTTCTGAGTGATCATTTTCCAGCCTCACTTCACATCCAAGTGTGTCCACAGAAAAAATGACCACAAATATACAACCTGCACACACGTGGAAGGATTTATAAAACTTGTAAGCAAGTTGATGGTCTGTTAATTATTAATGCTTAAGAAGTCAAAAATTATACATTTTGAATTACCTGCAACCCATTAAAGACTATATTGCTYTAAGTCTAGCTGATCGTAGCTTAGCCTAAATGATGGATAACCTCACACATATAGGACAAAAGCATTTACAACAACAAAAACAAGGTATTAGGGTCAAMTTACCAAGCAAAGAAGGCTTACAAATGTTTTCAAAAGGTAAAAAATTAGAGGTCAGCCTTGAAAAACACCCATGCACAAAATTCTAACTATGACAATCAAGTAAAAAGTGTAAGTTCAGCCAAACTCACCAAACATCAGGATGGAGAAACACAAAAACAACTAAGAAAAAAAAGTGTTCTTCTAAAAGCAGTCCAACAAGTCAAACTTCAAAGTTTGATAAAGAATAAAGAACAAGCAGTCACTGAAGTCTGAGCCTCATCTTAAAGCTCTACAAGTGATCCCCAACCAACAAACAACTGATCAGTCACATACTTTTCAACTAAACTAAGTTTTTCTGACGGAGTTAACTTAAAACTAAACTAAGTTTTTCTACAGAGACTTTGTTCCCCCTGAGAGGGGGTAGAAAACTGCTCATACAGGGGAGGACTATAGTCACAACCAGTCCCTTTTGAGCAGTTCCCCTAGCTTGCGTCATCTCATTGGCTCCAAGAAGCCAATATGCTAATGATAGGATGAAATGCCGGACTCTTCTCTTCCCATCTCCCCTGTTGCGAGGAAGAACTGCATTTCTACTATTACTATGGTAACAGCTTGATCTGTAGAGTGCTAAAGCACCTCACTTCCTGAAAGCCACTGGGAACAAGCAGTTGCTGACCAGAAGGGGACAACAGCAACAAAAGCTCAATATCAACAAAGTTTAGTTTCTTTTAATAAATATTAGTGACTTGTCATTTTTAGGTTTTTACCAATGTCATTGTCGTCTTCTTTTTTCAGCTGTTCCCCCTTCAGGGGTCGCCACAGTGAGTCATCATCCTCCATCTCACTCTGTCCTCACTCCAACCACCTCCTTGTCCTCTCTAACTGCATTCATGTATCTCCTCTGTCTTTTTCTTGTCAGCTGCATCTCTACATTCCTTCTACCAAAATACATACAGTTCCCCTTTAGACATGTTCAAGATTGTCCAAGATGAAGCCCATTCTGTCTAAAAGACATGTACAGTCATATGAAAAAGTTTGGGCACACTTGTTAATTTTCCTGATTTTTCTTTATAAATCATTGATTGTTTGGATTAAAAATATCAGTTAAATATATCATATAGGGGACAAA
>NW_013952410.1:5693356-5696273 GCF_001266775.1 Austrofundulus limnaeus | reverse complement strand
TTTGTCCCCTATATGATATATTTAACTGATATTTTTAATCCAAACAATCAATGATTTATAAAGAAAAATCAGGAAAATTAACAAGGGTGCCCAAACTTTTTCATATGACTGTATTTATAACATCCAGGCTTGATAASTGTAATACACTTTTTATGGGATCAGCCAGACCTCCATTGCTCATTTGCAACTGGTGCAGAATGCAGCAGTCCAATTTTTAACTGGCACAGGCAAAAGAGAGCCTATTATTCCAGATTGTTTATCATCACTTTAGAGTTCATTTTCTAAACAAAGATCTAAATAAATTACAAATTGTTCAAAACAAAGCCGCAAGATTAGCACTTTGTTGTGATTTTATGACCAGTGTTGATTCAATGCATAGGAATCTATCATGGGTAAAGGTTGAAGAAGACTGATACTGTATATAGACTTACTCTTTTCTTTTATAAAATCTGGACCTCCCATAAACCCTCCATTTTATTTTCTCAATTGTTGTCCACTTCAAATAGACATGGTTTTAAAACTAGACATGCTGCTTCTGTGACTTACTTTGACATCATCCCGCATCACTAATACACTTAAACAGTTACGTATAAAGTTATTGGTTATTGGAATATATTATCTCTTGATTTAAAAGTATTGACCATTATCRTGAATTCAAGGCTGCTTTTAGGGATTGGTTAAAGGAAGATAATGGTGAGGAGGAGAAGGTGCTTATTGTTTAATTGGTTATTGGTTTGTGGTGTTACCTGGACATACTTGTACACGATGTAGTGTTTTGAGAGATGMAGCCAGTTGATTTWTGTTGTCAGGTTTTCAAGTTAATGTTTCTTGTTTATGTTTCAAGCTGGCTTTTAATYTTAGTTTTATTTTGATTCAATTATGTTTCAGGTTTGACATGTTTGTTTTGTTGATTGTATTGATGTGTTTTGGTTTTGTATGTTGGGCCCCAGGAGGGGTAGTCTCTACCTCAGAAGAGACTAAAGGGGACCTGTAATGAATGAATGAATGAATGAATAAATAAACAAACAAATAAATAAATAAATAAATGTTAAGATCACTTTGTATGTTTTTGAATGCCTAAACAACTCCACTCCTTTATCAGCTCTCATTGTCGCAGCTGCATCATGAAAATTGCGCCTTTTGGTGCCGACGGGACCTCCCCTTCTCGACACAAGGCCATGGCCGAACTGTTTCTCATTGCACTCTGTGTGAAACACTATGGGATTGGTCTGATGTTCATGGGCATGTTTATGCTGAAAGCCCTCAGATGCTGCATTTTGCTTTCCTTACAGAATGCGACTGTTGTAACAAGAAGCAGACATTTATAAAGACTGAAGATKTAAAGAAAAACTCACAAATGGAGATTTAAAAAAAGATTGTATGGAGGATCCATCTGCAGAAAAGTGCAGAGCTTTAACTGGGACAGATTTGTTGGCAAATAACAGCAGATCAAAGTTAGGAACCCCATGGAGAGACGTATCTTGTAGCGGGAGGRGTCTCCCAGGAGCACGACGCAGTGTGCTCCTGGGTGTTACATTTGTGCCATCAGCTTRAGCGTGCAGTAACACTGATTTGAGAGAAGATATCAATATGAACAAACAATAAGTTGAAACGTGTGCGTTCAAATCAAACACGCTCATGCGGCGTTCTCCCTGCTTGCTCAATTCTCTTCCTGATTGTGCTCGACTCCCTCCCTCCTCTCAACTTCCCCTCTGCTCGCTCGCAGCTCTGTCTCTGCACTCGCAACCCAAGTTATATGTAAATGAATCACATCACCAACCAATCACAGACAGGCTTTTTTTTCATCCAATCAAAACACTTATTGCAAATCTACTAAACTAAGAGGCTGAAGTGACAAAATCTTAGATGTATTAAATCAGCAAACGATAATATATTTAAATTTTGTAGCCCAACAGTATTTAGTTAAGCATAAAAATGTGGTGACTGTCATTGTATATTTTAGATATTTTAAAAATACATTAGGATTCATTACTTGTTGGTTTTGATATTATTTGTATAGATATTCAAATTCTGCTAAGCATTCTTGATAAAACAGATAATCAGCTATGAAGAGGGATTAATAAATTAATTTGGACATCTATAAATAAAATCAAAACCAACAGTAATTTATCTTAATGTAATTAAGAAATATTGAACATATTAGCCTAATAATAATAATAATAATAAAAAAATTACAAAAGTTAAACTTATGTATTTTTCTACCTGGGTTACAGAGATGCATTGCCTAAAATACACAATGACAGTAAGTATATTTGTATGCTTAACTAACTATTCTGGGCTACAAAAATAAAACATATCTATTATCTTTTGCTGATTTAATGGGCCTGCATCTAAGATTGTCACTTCAGCCTCTTGGTTTAGTAGATTTGCGAAGTGCTTTGATTGAATGAAAAAAGCCTGTCTGTGATTGGCTGGTGATGTGGTTCATCTTGGGTTGTGAGCGCAGATACAGAGCTGTGAGTGAGCAGAGGGGTAGTTGAGAGGAGGGAGGGAGGGAGTTGAGCACAATCAAGAAGAGAGTTGAGCAAGCAGGAAGGGAGCTGCGTGAGCGTGTGTGATTTGAATGCACAAGGTTAAAATTATTGTTTGTTCATATTGATATCTGTTCTCAAATCAATGTTACTGCGCGCTCAAGCTGATGGCACAAATGTAACGCGATATCTCAGGAGCTACGAAAGTTGTGTGCGAAAACAAATGCCAAACAACCATGTGACCGGTCGTCGACGTTTCGGCTTCAGATGGAGTATGTAGAGCCCTTCAAACTTCAAGTCTCGTTTAAAAACACATCATTATTTCCTTGACTTTGATTTTGAGTTGGTTGAAAAACCTCAGTGTGTGTTTTCTTTTCACTGTTTGCATTAATTTCAAAATTATTAAAAGGGGCAATATCATGTAA
>NW_013952410.1:5689842-5692551 GCF_001266775.1 Austrofundulus limnaeus | reverse complement strand
GCTCTTCTAGGTGGCCTCCACCAGGTGGAAGCCTCCGTTCTCCTCTCTCAGCTTCTCCCTCTTCCTGGCCTGAACAAGACCGTAGACCACTGCTCCCAGGGTGTTCCTGTTCAGACTGAATCCCCGCCCACTGCTGCGCTCCACGAAACTGGACCGCTCATCTCAACTGCTCATGAAGTAAGTACGGACTTTGCCGTGGCGCTCACTGATCCCTTTGACATAAATGTCCCCTCTGAGCTGCCGTGGGAAGCCTCGCTCCATTAGAATACAGCTGGTGGATTCTGGGACAAGGACCCTCCCTTTGACTCTGGTGCTCTCCATCCGGTTCGCCATGTTCACCGACAGGCCCCAGATATCGTACTGAGGTTTGGTGGCGCAGATCACACCTGCAATCACTGGGCTGTGGGCGAAACAGATTCTGAGCTGGAACTGGTTTCCAGTCTGGGTGTTGATGTGTTTCAGACTCTCCTGCATGGCCAGAGCAAACAGCATCAACTCACTCAGGTGACTCCAGCTGTCCTCACAGTCCTGTTCATCAGGTGAGAGGCCTGAAGCTGCCATGTAGGAACTGCCGATGGTTTTTATCTTCTCCACTTCCTGGAAGTAACACTCCTCCAGCAGCTCGTCAAAGTCACTGATGATCTGATTGAGGAGGCGGAGGCATTCGACGTGCTGATGGAGGAGTTCTTTCTGCTCGTAGAAATCAGAGAATCCCGGCAGAGACGCGAACAGGACACCAACAAGCTCGTATGACTGAGAGTACAACTCATCATTGGGGTCTCTTTCCAGGAAGTGCTGTGCCACATGAGTTGGCAAGATGTTGAGCAGCAGACACTCATTGTGTTCCCTCTGCTCCTTCATGTCCTCCACCTCCTCGCGGAAGGTGGTTCTTAAAGAGACAGAGGCCAATTTCAAGGCATTTAGAAGAGGAAGTGATGAGAAGATAAGTTTATTTTCTATTTAAACATACAGTAAAAACAGCATTTTAATTGCAACTAAAGATATAGTTACTTTATTTTGGTATAGTATTTAAATGTATGCCTGAGAAACATAATATTGCCCATTTAAGCACTTTGGTTGGCTTTATGCTGTTTTAAGTGCTTCATAAATAAAAGTGGTATGGTATGGTATGGTATGGTTTGGTATAGTATGGTATGGTATGGTATGGGTATGGTATGGTCAAACTACCTCACTTTGTCCTCTCTGACTTCACTTCCCTGTGCTGTACCTCTGATCTCATTCCTAAGCTTATCCATCTGTGTCTCTCCCAAGGAGATCCTTGACATCTTCAGCTCTGACACTTCCAGGTCTGTCTCCTGTCTTTTTGTCCATGTCTCTGTCTCCACACTGTACAACATGGTTACTCTCTAGTAAACCTTTCATTTAATCTTTGCTGCTACACTTTGTCACAAATCATCTGACACTCCGTCCTACCTGGGCTTTCTTCTTAACTTCCTTACCACACTTCCTGTTTTCCTGGACAGTTAACCTGACTTTGAGGTCCTGGACCTTTGTGACCTCTGGTCCTTGTAGCCTCACTGTTCCACCTGCCTCCCTCTCATTCACACACATCTACTCTGTCTTGTTACAGCTGACCATCATTCCTCATATCTCCACCTCTCCAAGTTCTCTTCCACCTGTTCTCACCACAGATTATGATGTCATCTGCAAACATCAAAGTCCACAAGAATTCCTGCCTGACTTCGTCGGTTAGCTTGTTCATCACCAGAGCAAACAAAAAGGGGCTCAGAGCCGGACCTTGATGCAGCCCCACCTCCACTTTGAAGCTATCGGTCACTCCTACAGCACATGGTAAAAGGTAAATGGACTGAACTAATATAGCGCCTTATCAAGTCCACATGGACCTCAAAGCTCTTTACACTTCAATCATTCACTCATTCACACACCACACTGTAGCCACAGCTGCTTTGGGGCACACTGACAGAGGTGGGGCTGCCATGCACCGGTGCCACCGGACCCTCTGACCACCATCAGTAGGCTAGGTGGGTGAAGGCACATCTACTGTCCTACTGTCCTCTGTACCAGTCTAATATACATTCATGCTACTTCAGATTTCTTCATACATCACCACAGATGCTGCCTCGGCACCGTGTCTTTTTCTAAATCCACAAGGACATAATGCAGTTGTATTACCAATGTCTTGTTTGGTTTAATAAACAAACTAACACTGGATACTTAGGCCATTTGGTGTCAAATGTTTTCTTCAGACTTCTAGTTTATAAGCAGAAAAAATGCTATCATATAAATGTTCAAGTTTGTTTTGATCAAGAAAGTTTGAAGAGTATTCTGTGTTTGTTCCTATTGCTGGCAAAGAAATGCACGTACATTAAAACATTTAAGAGAGACAGAATCCTTTTCATTAACATAAACAGTTTTTTAAGGGGGGGAGACACTCCAGCACATTTGAAATTAATTTGGCCTCTAATTTAAAAACACTACACAGTCCAGTGTTTTGGGAAGACCTTATACCCCCCATACCCTCACCTTTCTCAAGTATTTTTGATTTATTATTCCTAAACCCAATAATAAATTTTAATTCATAGCAGAAAGTAATAAAAATTGATAGGTTATTGTGACCTGGTAAATAATGTTCAGGCTGAAACACATAGTAATGACTAGGGCTGTGTATTGGCAAGAATTTGGCGATACGATACATATCATAACAGAGGGGTCACAATACGATATATC
>NW_013952410.1:5686766-5688662 GCF_001266775.1 Austrofundulus limnaeus | reverse complement strand
TTTTTTTTTTTTTTTTTACAAATGACAGGACTAACAAGCTAATGGCTAATCTGAATTTAACCAAGACCAAAATTCCATCTTAAAACAGCAAAAATCGCCAAATTTTAAAAATGAAGTTTACTAAACTTTACTAAATCTTTACACTGCCAACAATTTTGTTCTGAAGTTATTTACTTTTTTGGTTTTGTAGTTAGTTTCAAGAGAAACTAGCAGCAGAAGCAGAGAAATTACATGTATTATGTAGAAAACCTAGTAATATGAAACTATAGACATTGCGTTAACTGGTTTGAAATATTTGAAGTCCAACTCCCACCCTGAAGGGGTCTGACTTCATTAAATCAAATGTGTAAATTTCTTGGTTAAATACAAAGTATCCACCTCATGACTCACATAATAAAACACAAGTCACAGGATTATTAATCTATACTTTACTCAGTTGAGACAAAAAATAATTAATAAATCTGTTTACAGCTAGAATTTAGAGCACTGCATTCCAAACATATTACATAAGCTTACATAAAGCACAGCACCAGACCACCYACTGAGTGTAATGCATGACCCTCAAGATTTTCCAGGTATAAATGGATTTTGCTCTGAAACTCTGAAGCTTCTACTAATCAAAAACAGCCACTTAATGCATATGATCGCACTAAAATGGTCTTTTTCTTCTGTTTTATTTAGGATTCTACAAAACAATATAAATAATTACAAAAGTGAACATGTACAGCATTTGACTTTTCTGTCAGCACAGAATGAAGCGTATCAGTGTTTGTGGTAGTTCCGTGGCAGCTCCAGAAGGGGGAAACCACACAGCACAGCAGAGTACTGATGTGAATTATTCTCTCTGCAGTTTGTTGTGTCTACAGCAAATGTCTTATCTCAGAGCGAGGCAGTCCACCCTGCAGAMGTCTCTGTGTAGGACGAACTAAACGAGGTCAGTAAGCTTGAGTGATGGTCTAGATATTGTAAACATTCTGTGGCAAAGCAGATTGCTGCTGCAATGTCAACCCTTCTGAAGCAACAGTCACTGGTCACTCAGTTATAGAGTTATACATTCACTACTGATCTATTCAGTTAAAACAAAAACAGCTTAATGTTTACTAGAATTCACCTAGATGTGTTACTCTAACAATAYACAACTTAGATTTCCCATTTAGTGAATAATGAATGCAAATACATTGCGTAGATGTGAAACAATATGTATACTGTTTTATAATATCCATGGCATTTTTTTTAACTAACTGTGCATGCTTAGTTTGCATCAACAGTTTGGTTCAAAACTATCTTATTAAAATGTCTGTAAAAAAATTTAAGTAAACTTTAAAGGATTTACTTCTGACAATCTAAGGTTACAGCAGAGAGAACAGCAGTTTCCAGGAGGTGGGTGTGAAAACGAGATCCTTTCCCACACCTAACCACACCCATCTGATCCACATGTGACGTGTGACAGGCTCCCTCCCCTCTCAAAAATGACATTACGTATTAGTCACTGCGTACAAAAGGCATGACTTTAGAAGTTAARCCCCGCCTTCTGCTGTGAGGAGAGAGAAGCCACACCTGTGTGCAGGGGCAGGTTCTGACAGCTTTCTTATCTCTATCTGACATTATCCCTCAGATTAACAGCAAGGTGTTCAACAAGCAACACTTTACAAGCAGAAGCAGAGATGAAGCTCTAACAAAAATATTAAACCTCTGAACCTTGATC
Source organism: Austrofundulus limnaeus (assembly GCF_001266775.1). Lineage (NCBI taxonomy): Eukaryota > Metazoa > Chordata > Actinopteri > Cyprinodontiformes > Rivulidae > Austrofundulus > Austrofundulus limnaeus. The sequence goes on along the minus strand of NW_013952410.1, from coordinate 5,686,957 downwards.
TTATCGATCAACTAACGATTAATTGTTAAGCGGCCATTTTCCTAAAAACCTGACATCTCTCTTCCTACAACATGAAAGGCTAATTTTAACACACCAAATTAAATAAACAAAATAGTATTATTTTAACAATTCATTGTGCCAGCTGTGTGAGTAAACACTGAATGAACAGAGAAACGTGGATTTCTCTCACA
>NW_013952410.1:5682438-5685556 GCF_001266775.1 Austrofundulus limnaeus | reverse complement strand
AAAAAATTCAGAAACCCACCTGATGGATCTGTTCCAGGCAATAAAAGGAACAGATCTGATCGGGTAGAACCGGTCCTGAAAGCTCAGCACCGGGTTTTATACCTGCAAGCAGGTGCAGCCCATCGYGGGCGATATTTCTGCAAAAATGCCTAAAAATGGATAAAAAAAAAAAATCACAAAATCCCAAACCACAGTGACCTTATGCCCAATAGGTGAGTTAGAAATACACACATTATTGATGTATCAATATGTCACTTCTAGTGTGTGGCCCGGCCCTTTATTTTTCTGTATTTGGCCGTCACTAAAAAAAAGTTTGGACACCCCTGGTTTAAATGGATGTTTCCAATTAATCGAATGGAATAAATTTTAATCTACTAAACCTTTATTCAACAATTAATCCTAAGTCGATTAATTGTTAGCATCCCTATTTCCCATGTTTAAACCACAAGCAGTGGACATGACTGAACTTCTTTGTTTTTTGGGCRGGTGAACAAGCCGCCGTATGTGGGGGGTTGCAATGGCAAAGAGGTTGAAAACATGGAAGTAAACTGTGCCATTTTTTGCCTGCAGTTATCACAGGATTTGTAGTTTAATGTGTACAAAGACCGGTAGAAAACTTAGCACTTCATGAACACAGATCGCATCAACCTCTGATTACTGTGCTTTACTCTGTTTATTTATGCAGCCAATGATTCTCGGGAATGATCGAAAGTAAAAAAAAAATTAAGACTTGACAAAACAAAATTTAAGAACTTGGTTGAAAATCTGGGTGTTTAAGACTTTTTTAGGCTTAAAATTTAGATTTTCAAATTTTAGACTTTTTTAGACTTTTTAAGACCCTGCACGAACCCCGTTAAAAGAAAACAAAATTTAGTAGCTTGGTTGCAGCAATCAAATTACAAAGATTTAATTTAAATGCTACAGTTTTTCGGCCAATTAATTTATTGTTATGTTACAGTTATAACATTGAAAGCTTTCTTATTAAAACTTATTATGAGTCCAAACAGATTCTGCAAGTGGCCTTCAAAAAGTAGAATAAAGGAAGAACAAATTTCTATTCTGGGTGTAATTAAATGAAAAATAAACTATCACTGGTATTTTATGAAGTACAATAATCTTGTGTTTTAGATTTTACTTCTTAGAAGTTAACTTAGCAGTAAAACATCCCCTTTGTTTCCAGACCCTGCAATAAACATCTCCATTGAGAATAAAATACAATGACTGAGACTCCCAGCTTTGTCCTTGTAAAAAGATAAATAGTGAGTCAACTTCCTTGTACGGCAGGATTTGTTCAGGGATTACGCTGTGATATGATACAATACAGAAAGAAATGCAGACAATTACACCAGTGTCTCACACACAAGGCCATTTATAATAAAGGATACTTGGCTGACAAATAAGACATCAGTAAAACAAGAGAAAGGATTGGACATTGATCATGACATTACAAGAATTGTATCTGGATAAAAATAGTGAATGTTATTATTTTTTTATGGGTTTAGAGTGTCTTTAAGTGAGAACAACACATAAGATGAGTAGCCTACGTGCAACTATCAAAGAAAAATAAAAACCAGAAATGCCTGATCACAGAGGGCATGAGATCAACTGACAAGGTGTGCTGAACTCAAGAAAAAACAAACCTCAATGAGACATGATATAATTTGCATAATAACTTCCTGTTGTGTGTCCAAACACCAGCCTGGGATCTAACTAACTCTGATGTCATCCTCTTTTTTAATTTTTCAAAAACCATCACACAACAGGAACTTCTGTTGACAGCAAGCCAACACAACCTGGAAGAACTGGACCATCCAGCTACCAAAACGTAGAAACACTAGGAAGGACACACTAGGATCCAGACACAACACAATCAGCTGATAGGGGCTTCTGTCTTAACTTTGCCATCACCTTGGTTAGTTGGACTTGTTGCTGTGGGAAACCATTAAGTTTATGAATGTTAACRGTAGCGGGTAGAGGAGGAGACTGAAGACTGAAAACCTACCTTTTCACCACTATGCTGAGGGTCTTGTGGGAGCCTTTCACTAGGCAGATWGCCTCCTTTCTGTAGCCACTCAGGGGAATCTCATTGATGTTGACAAGCTCGTCTCCCACCTGGAGACACACAGCTGCCGCCTTGCTACCCTCCTCAACCTGAAACAAAAAYAAATCCAACATACTTCATTAGTATGGTGAACTACAGTAGCTAGACAGCAGATAAACATACTTAAACAGAAAGATTTTAGCATGTTTAAGCCCAAACAGTATTTGTTTCAATCTGTTTTGTTGCAAGTTGGCTTGTTTTCAGATAAATGGTGGAAACCAGATAATTTTCATGGGGGGTGGCCAGACTAGGTCCACTGCTCAAACTCACAAGGTGGCCCAGAAAATTACCCCCCCCCACACCCACCCCACCCAGTATGGCAATTTACTTTGGATCTAATCGTGTTTCTTCATCATTCCCTCATTTACTTACACAGGCAGAGACTACCATGTAGAATTGAAACATGCAGACAAATAATCCCATTAATGTATTCATGATAGGTAAAAATTAATAGTCTGAAATAAAAATTTAATATTCATGGCAAAAATAAATAAATAAATAATTAAAAATTAAATTTTCATTACCGCAATACATCAGAAGAAAAAACAAAAAGGCTCAAAAACCATTTTTCTCCCATGCCTCTGTTTGTTTTTGCTTCGCTGTCATGTGGTAATGTGACTTGTAACATAAGCATTTTCTCCATTTCACAAAATATTAAATCCTTTAAATTTTAAGAACAGATCAGAGATCAGACATGCATCTATACACAGCAATAAAAATCAAAAACGAAGAAATGATCACAACCACAGGGAGAACAGGACGCTTGCGGACATCCAGTGTTGCTAGATTATCTTCAGCTACAGCTTTCCATAAAGATTTTTGCAGGATGAAAAATGGTGGGTGTCAATATAAAGCAAATATGACTAGTTTCTCTTATTTTACAGTGTTGAAGTAAGTAAGTAAGCAAGTAAGTAAAGTTTTATTTATAAAGCGCCTTTCACAGAAATTAGGGGTGTCCCGATACCAGTTTTTTCAAGACTGAGTACAAGTACGAGTACTTCAGTTTAGGTACTCACC
>NW_013952410.1:5680422-5682284 GCF_001266775.1 Austrofundulus limnaeus | reverse complement strand
CAGCATTGAAGTTACTGCAACAACTGTGCTGTTTATGAAGGCTACTGCTAGCAGCAGCAAACCCKTTGAATTCTTTGTCATGTCTTGTCCTCAAATGTTGAATCAAATTGCTGCTGTTAAAACATCCAACTTTTGCTCCTCCACCTGACAGTTTAGCAGAGCACCTCGTTTGGTGGCCAATCTTAAAATATCTCCAAACTGCCAACGTTACTTCTTCTCATCGTTCTTCTTCTGTTATTCGGGGTGCGGTCGGAAATAACGTGTCAGTGCGTTAGCGCCCCCGCCTGGTATGGATTGTTGTTTACCCTTTGTGCTGCAGCGCAGCACAGGAGGAACAAAAAAGGGGACAAAAGCGGTATCGGTTAAGAGTATCGGCCGGCTTTTATGAGTACGAGTACGAGTACTTGATGCTGGTATCGGTATCGGGACACCTCTAACAGAAATATATTCACAAGGTGCTGTACAATCATTAACCGTATAGAAACAGTGGAAAGAATAAAATGAAACAGAAAAACACAATTACACATAAGCAACGATAATTGAAACATCAAATCAAGAATTAATTTCTAAAATTGTAAATCAAACAAGGTCAATACAGGTCAAAAATACAGTAATACACAAAAACATAATGAATGCGGGAGAGAAAATATGGCTTAAGTTCAATAATAAAGAAAACACAGATTGTCAAGCATTCATAATGGAGGTAGGCTGGCAGTATTGGTGAAATGGTTAGCTAAAACGCTTGAGAGAAAAAGTGAGTTTTCAGGAGTGTCTTAAAAGAGACAATGTTATTAATGGAGCGCAGATTAAAAGGGGGTTCATTCCAGAGCCTGGGGTCCACAGAGGAGAAGGCACGGTCACCACGGGTCTTAAATCGAGTGAGGGGAACCATAAGGAGATGTTGATCCTGTGAGCGGAGGTCTCGTCTGGGGTTGTAAGGTGAAATGAGACTTTTAATGTCTTCTGGGGCTTGGCCATGAAGAGCTCTGAAGGTGAGGAACAGTATTTTGAACCGGATTCTGAAGTGAACCGGAAGCCAGTGAAGTTCTGCTAGGATCGGGGAGATGTGGGTGAATTTGGAGGGTGTGGTTGAATGTAGTGTGGTGTGGTGAATTTGAAGACAGTTTGATCATTTCAACCGCTCTGAATTCAAGTCTGAATCCAAAATAATTTCAACAAGGTCGCTCGTCTAAGACCCCTTTAAATTAGAGGTGCACAGATTCAAGTTTTCTTGCCGATCTCTGATCTTTAAAAAGTCTGAATTGCCGATTGTGTTTTTGGCAGATACCAATTTTTAAAATAGGTGACACTGTCAGATGTTATAAAGTCAAAATACAACTTCAATGTTTAAATGTTATTTTACTGAAATACTTTGAACAATACCTTTGAAACAATACAAACTTGTTTTAACTGGATATAAGGTAGTGCTCACAGCAGAGCAAAAGAGGATAGTGGCTGATTTTCAGACATTTGTGGAGGTAGAAAAACACCCATCTTTTCCATTGATCTTCCCCACCAATCTTATCTAAGCATCATCTAATCTCACCCCTACTTTAAATACTAGATACCGCATAGCGGTAACATAATGACCCCCGCACGCACAAATGCACCAGAACTCAGAAGTCTTTATTCCTAATAAATGTCATGCTACTAGGTGCATCCCAAAATTGTAGTGGTTTGGGTGGGTGGGGGTCTTCCTTTTTTTGGGGTGGGGGAGGGTTGGACCTGATGGATAGCCCCTCATCAGAGCTAAACAACAAAAGATATCTGAAGCTTCTATGTTGAACAGGTTATGAGTTATAAGCGATTTTGCATGTCCAGACACACCCACTTTGAAAGGAGCCCCCTCCTCAAATATGGGG
>NW_013952410.1:5677931-5680412 GCF_001266775.1 Austrofundulus limnaeus | reverse complement strand
AAAAGTCATCTTTAAACTCACACGAGAGTCCACACAGGAGACAAACCATTTCCTTGTGATGTTTGTGGACAAAGATTTAGCCAAAAGTCAACTTTAAACAAACACATGAGAGTCCACACAACAGATTAATTAGTTTCACTGTAAATATTAAAATAGCTCCTACATGAATTCCTACAGGAGTTATATGGAGGACTTAAATTAACATAATGAATAAATGGGCAATATTATGTGTTTCTCAGGCATATATTTAAATTCTATACCATAATAAAGTATTTTTTCACCTTTAGTTGTTATGAAATGTTCCTTTTAATGTTTAAATATAAAACTAGATACCGCATAGCGGTAACATAATGACCCCCGCACGCACAAATGCACCAGAACTCAGAAGTGTTTATTCCTAATAAATGTCATGCTACCTAGGTGCATCCCAAAATTGTAGTAGTTTGGGTGGGTGTCTTTTTATTTTGGGGGATGGTGGGGGTGTTGGATAGCCCCTCATCAGAGCTAAACAACCAAAGAAATCTGAAGCTTCTATGTTGAACAGTTTCTGAGTTATAAGCGATTTTGCATGTCCTGACACCCCCACTTTGAAAGGAGCCCCCTCCTCAAATATGGGGTCTATCGTAAAACCGTTGACTGGCGCAGTGTAGGTCAGACTCAACTACAATTCTGCCAAAATTCATGTTGATCGGTGCAGCCGTTTTTGTGGTACGGTTGACCAAAAATCACTGAAAATAAATAAATAAACAGTGCGAAAACAATATGACTCCCGCTTACGCTTCGCGTGCGGGGGTCATAATTATAGAAATATACTATATTGCCAAAAGTATTGTCTCACCTGCCTTGACTCACATATGAGCTTAAGTGACATCCCATTCCTAATCCATAGAGTTCAATATGATGTTGGTCCATCCTTTGCAGCTAGAACAGCTTCAACTCTTTTGGAAGGCTGTCCAGAAGCTTTAGGAGTGTTTATGGGGATTTTTGACCATTCTTCCAGAAGCATTTGTGAGGTCACATACTGATGTTTTACAGAAGGCCTGGCTCTCAGTCTCCGCTCTAATTCATCCCAAAGGTGTTCTATCAGGTTGAGGTCAGGACTCTGTGCAGTCCAGTCAAGTTCATCCACACCAGACTCTGCCATCCATGTCTTTATCTACCTTGTTTCATCGTCATTTGGATGGGTGAGCAAATGCTTTTGGCAATATAGTACATCACTCTTGCCTTCTACAAAAAGGTAACTAATACTACTGTAACATTTCAGAGGGGCTAGATGAGCCGCAAAGACATCTGGGTAGTCCAAGGAAAAAAATATATGAACTTTTTCTAGTTGTGTGCCCGGATAACTTGTTCTCATCAATTGTTCTGTTCAGTTTTGGTCACACACTTATGTTGCTTTTTATATTGTTAACTATAAACCTGACACCATAAGACAGATGCTACAGTATATCTGGTGAATAAAAGAGAGAAGCATGCTGCATGAGTGGGAGTGATCGACTCAGTGTAACCAAGACAAAATAGGCATGTGGTGAAACTGACTAAATGATTGTTTTGCTGATGCTGACTTTTAGCTAGCGAGTTGTTTGTACAATGTAACAATACCCTGTGGGGTGTATTKTTCTTGGGTCTATTATGTTACAGGCTGGGACACTCCCACAGACAAAAAAGGTGTATATATTTATTTACTGGAAAATGGTGAGTCATGCAAACTTAACTCCAATCTTCAGGAACATGTTATTCTGCTTCTATACTTGTAGTGGTGGTGGACAATAAAGTTACCTCCATTATTGGCACCAYCTGTTTGAGCAGTGCAGTAGAATATTCTCCTAAAATGGCCTCATCAAAATGTTGTTGGCAAACAGCAGTTAGGGTGGCTGAAGGATTATTGTACTGTGGCCATGATAACCCCTGGCTCTGCCACCGTTTCTGAACGACACAACGTAACTTGTCAATCAAGCCAATTGACCATCAATACTGAATGGTAAGCGATATACCACCTAGCTGCAGGAAATGCCTACAGATTTCCTCCAACAACTTGTCAAGATTTCTATTACCAATGCTGTGCACTTAYAGCAGATTTTGTGGCTAACTTTTTGAAAYATCTTTAAAAAAAATAGGTAAACGCAATTCAGACATGTGTAACAGTGAGCGAGTAGAGGGCAGAATACAGTTCATTCCAATCCCCAAAACAGTTGCAGGGTTGGCTTTAAGTGTTGACGTCCAACTACAAAATCCTACCTAAAAGCCTGAAGGGGAAATTATTAAAATTGTGTTGCCCTTCAAACTGCAAATGTTCAAGGCAACATAGCTATATGTCAGAACAACTGGGACTCTGTTCTGAAGCAGAATAAATTATTATTACAGTATTTAATCATTTCATTTTAAAAAACAAAACAAAATGCATTACATACAACAAAACGATGCAAATAAAAAAATGAAAGGCAGCAGAAAAAGAGTCTCATATCTGCTCCTATTTACAAC
>NW_013952410.1:5674705-5677104 GCF_001266775.1 Austrofundulus limnaeus | reverse complement strand
ACAAAAAACACTTCAAAAGATGCTCTCCAAACCAGTAGCCCAATTTAAACATGCAAACAGGACTGTGTGTGGTTGCTTTGCAGGCAGACACCCGAAATAACACATGGGGTTTGAACAGAGAACAGATCAGTTTTCTGCTCTGTTCTGATCTGTCTTTCTATTGGTTGATTATCTCAGGGGAAAACATTCACAAAAAGGTGGGCTCCAGATAGTAGATATTAAACTGACAAAAGTGCTGCTCACAGCTTGGCATTTCTAAAGCGTCAGAAGTAAAGACAGTTAAGGTCAGAGCTGTCCTCACGCTGACGCAGAAAGTCAGATCTGAGATTGTGAGACAGAAAGTCAGTGAGATGTTGCTTGAAGGTTGGCACATTAATATAAGAAATCCAAGCTCTGCAGCTGATTATCAGAGTGACTCCACTACAGAAGTATGTGTAGGTTTACAGACCTTGATGACTTATATGGCTTTTATTCGCAGCAGAAAACTGGAACCTCAGAGAGAACTAATCAAACTTTAGCCTCTTTTCATTTTTCTCTAAAGTAGGGTTAGGCAGAGTGGACTGAAGATTTTCATGCAGGCTGGCAACATTCCTGAACTGGTCCTTATATGGTTGTGTTTTTAGTGCAGAAACAGTGATACATTTACCACAAGTTAGAATGTTAAATGCTGATACAAACAGCCAAGCATTACACAAAATGAAAAACCCAGCTTGTATAACAAAATAGGTTGAATAATTTTGACAGATGTAATACGTAAAAATAGAAAAATAAAAATTTAAAGGCTACACTTTGAGTTGTGGGAAATAGCTGACTGAGATGTTGGAGGTCAGGTAGAAAACTACTCAAGTTTTCCTGGCCCAAATCTTTTCTTTACATTCATCCGAAGAAATGAATCTTTACAAAACAACTCCACAGGAGGTACATTCAGTTCAGCTGCTCCTCTGAAGGATGAGGTTTTGAGAAAAGCAGTAAATATTAGCACTCGTTTACTTCTTGGTTGTTATTTCACATCAGTATTGGCCCACAACCGTTGATATACAGTATATTTACAAGCCATCGGAGTATAGGTACGTGGTGGTGAGAACAATATAAACAATGGTGTGATCTCTGATTTCCATGTTCCATAGTGTGGTCCTTTGTTTCTTCTTACTTATTTTTGCTCAGTTTTACCTGCTGGAGCATATTTCTTATTTATTTGTAGATTTTTGGTATGTGTAAATAACTATTTGTATGTGATGGACTTGGTGCTCCCCTAAAGTTTTTTTAAGWCAGCAATGGCTCGAATTTCAACTTGGTTACAGTTTATCAAAGAGGATTTTTGTGGTATCTGCGTTTTTAGAACGTCTTTTTCAAATTTTACAAACGCACTTCACTGTTGAACAAAAATACGGCATCATCTTTGGCAATATTTTGGAATGGTTTCAACATGGGTCCTGGCTCACATCTGTAGATGTTTGCAATGYACACAAACATATAGACAATAAGAACAGGCTATCAAACTGATCCTAACTTTGCTGCTGCCAGTTGTGGTCAAACATTCGCAAGAATCATAAGACAAGAACGCAAATATTTACTACTTTTTGCAAAACATTAAATTTCTCAATAGCAGCTGAGCTGAATGTACCTCCAACGGACCTCTACCCTGTCTAGTCCTGGTCTCAGTGGACAGTGTCATAGAGCAGGRGTTTTCAAACTGTGGGGGCATCAGTGGTTTTAGAGGGGGTGTGACGGTCACACTGCAGCTCTTGAATTTTTTTGTTGCTAAGATATTTTTTTAGTGGTGTTTCACATTATTATTAGCCTTGTTAAAACCAGCTCCTTGTCCTGCGCTTTGCTTCGTACGAGGGTCTGGACTCTCTGTTATTGAGAAGGGATTGCTTCCTGGAGGCGTGGCCTCTGTTTAAGTTTATAATGGTTGGATCTGATTTACCCAATCGCTGGTCGGCCGCGATGTATGCAGTGCATAGCTCCACTGTGAAGGAGGCTAGGCTAAGAGGCTAACTGGAAATTGCTTGCGCTGTGAATAACCCTACTGTAAACTGGACTCTTCACAAACTTCAGAGACATCTGCAGATGGTGAGTGCTTCATGCATTTAATGACATATTGGGCCRCMTGCAAGAACATGTTCGTATTCTTATCCTAAATTTCTCTTWCTTTTGTCCGTTTGGAGGGTTCGTGTGAACATGTCACGTCAGATTCAACAAACTCTTCTATCTTCAGGAAAAGTGTGTTAGTGACGAGCGTAAACGGATGAATGCGTATCAGGTGCTCGTGCGCAGAGAGAGATGATTTACATAATTACCACCCTAAAACACACCACATAAGGATATACGTTTCCTGCCACACACACATACCAGGAAGTGTCCATTCATAAGTGACATCGCAAAGTAAAAAAGAA
>NW_013952410.1:5670396-5673754 GCF_001266775.1 Austrofundulus limnaeus | reverse complement strand
AGAGAGAGAGAGAGAGAGAGAGAGAGAGAGAGAGAGAGAGAGCTGCGCAGCAGTCAGCTCTCCCCACCCGAGGCTGAAGGTCAACAGACGATCATGCTAAGCTTGCTAACTGTTCCACCCTCTGACTGCTGCAGGGTCGTGTCTTAGAGAGAGGCTTTTATACCAGAACACAGCCGCTGTGACGAAACCGTGGAGAAGACACGTCACCGTGGAGAGCCGTTAACCAATAYGCAAATTAGCCTGCAGTACCACTGCTCTACTCATGAGCAGCAAAAACACGTTTTTAGACCAAATATTACAGATTTGAACAAATACGCACAAAAACATCAAAATTAGCACAGAAACAGTCCTATATAACATTTTAGACATATTCTAGGCAGTTTATCAGCTAAAAAAAGTTAATTTTGGGGTAAGTTACTCTTCAAGGACTGTTCACTTCCTGTCTTCACCAGCTGGAAAAACATTGGACAAGTTGCCACTCTCACAAAAACATATAAAATCTGGTCACATACAACAGCAAATGTGCTAAAACCTGTCAAGTCTCTCTTCAAAAGCACAAGATTTTAGCCAGACAACCTTTTAATGTTCACTCTCGTGATATCATCAGTAAGTATCAGATTTTGAAATACCACATGTTCAATTAAGTTTTGTTTTAGGGTTTTACATGGACTCACTTTTCCACTATTAAAGTCTTATCTTATCCAGAAATATTCTGCCAGAATAAATACCCATATCAAACTAGAGGGGATTGCCTTATAGCAGGGGTGTCCAAAGTGTGGCCTGGGGGCCATTTGTGGCCCCTGAACTGATTTTGCCCGACTTCAGTTCAAGAATTATACAAATTTGATAAATGATCATAGACAAAGTAAAATCTTCTTCCAATAACAAATATTGGCAACAACGCCAATTATTTTTCTTTAAAAAAACAGGTTCTTAGCTTTTTCCACATCTATCCAGTGACTTCTACTGAAAAGCTGATTTTGCTGCCCTCCAATCTGCTTTTAATTAATTTATTAAATTGGGTTGAATACAGCAAGCATTTTCAACGAAAGAGTGACCTAAATCTTAATTTCATTGATCAGAATTGACTAAATTGATACCTAGACAATTGCCAAATTTCTTTCAAAAAGGGAATCCTGCAAATCACTTTTAAAGTTCTGGATCTAGACTAATTTACACATCCATTTCCAGCAATGAATCTGACTACTTTATTTGTTTAATTAAAGTATCCAATGCTGAGTTTATTGTTGAGCAGGTAAAGGAAAAATATTTTTAGCCCTCAAGTCCTTCTGACTTTATGATTTTGGCCAATGTGACAAAATGTTTGGACACCCGTCTTATGGTGAGGCGAAGAGCAGAGGAACATTTTTATGAAATAAACTACCAGAATACTTCAGAGACTTTCACAGTTGTTCCGTTTTTAAAAGAAACTAAAAGTTTGGCTTACTTAAAGAATATTATTAAAAACTTAAAGAAAATCCATCATGTACTCATTTATGAAATAGGTCTTTTTAACTGTGTAATGTTTAGTGTGACGTTTATGTGTGATTTGTTTTTATGGATTGTTTTATCACCAGTTTTATGAACTGTTCTTTCTTTGCTCAGAAAAATGGATGAAAATTAGCCATTGTGCTAACTCCAGTGCATTTATATTCTCTTGAATATTGATCATGGTGCGCKATCCTTTCAAAAAAGTATCTACATTAAGAAATACAAAATTTTACAAAAAAGGAATTGTGACATAGCTTTTAAAAATTTTGTTCATTACTCTTCCTCATCCATGTCCATTGGTTAAAAGCCTCAGTGGTTTGCGTTTTCCTCCTTTGCCTATTCCAAATTTGCATCTTGTCTGCCATTTTGCCTCTAGGATTAGTTTAATTCAAACACCAAATGTGTGTCAAATGTGAGCTTTTAAATCTAACAAAACTATAATTACAGCAGTGTGTATTGACAAACTAGTCCAACAATACTATTTAACAACCTGATTAGACACCGACTGAAACAATTTTATTTTAGATTTTTAAGCATATTCTTTAATTTCTGTTGATTTATTTTTGGCTTAGAAAAAAATTGTATCAGAACAAAAGTTTTTAAAATGTTAAAGGAAAAAACAATGTTAACTTTGTTTCAAATGGTGCAGAAATTTTTTTTTAAACTGAAAGCCATTTGCTTTACTTGTGGCAGAATATATGACACTGTAGAGCTAATCTGGGTGTTCCCGAGTCACCTATAATAACAGAAATGTGTTATTTCAGTCAATAAAACAGTGATTATGCAAATATTTTAGWGTAAACTCAACAACCTGGAACATAAGCTCTTAAAATAAAAGAATAGAAACTTTTCAGAGTCAACAACAAAWAAAGTGCAGACAACTGATTTACAGACAACTGAAGTAAAATTCCAGACACTGTATCATAAACTGTCTTACAAAGACCGTTTATTTGTGTGTACAGCAAATACAGAATGATCTGTTCTAGACCAACATCTCAGAAACATGAGCGTAGAGGTACATGCAAGTCTTTCCTCTTTTTTTTTTAAACCCAAGAACTATGGTTCCATGTAAAGTAAAGACCAGCAGGAGCTTCAAAGAAAACTAAAAAGTAAATAAAGCTCAAGTTGATGCAGCATCAAGACAGGAGAGTCACTTCTTTTTAAGCAGTTTTCTCTGAAGATTCCCAATCAGCACAAACCATACCACATTTTTTGCTGACCACCTTCTTCCAGGCTGTAATCAGTCTTGACAGCAGCCATCCTGTATTCCTCAGAATCCTAAAAAAACAGCTTTGTTTCTCTGTGTGTCACGAAAGGAAGGATGTGGCAATGKTGTCTGAGAGCAATGTGTCTTCTGCTGACATGTCCTGAGCTGACAGCGCACTGAACTCTTCTACGCATACATATAGAAGAATATTTATAGCTTGACAAAACACAAAAAAGAAACTAATTTAGTTTATTTGAATTTTAAGCTGTAGAGAGATAGAAGTTAGTGCTGAAAGTCATCATGGTTGGTGAAAAATAAACAACTACCTGACAAATCTGTAACATGCAGGTGTAGAACTAAAAATAAAGGTTGGGGATATCCGTTCCTTCGGTTTTATAAACTGTACACACAGATTTGCGCAAATGTTTGTGTATAAGTGCAACATGTATTAGGCAAAGTTGTATTTTCAGGGCAAAACCAAGTGGAACAGATCTAAACAGGGTAAAAAAAAAAGCAAACACCACTGGGTGCCAAGCAAGAGATTAGGAACAATCTACAAGTTACAACATCCGGCAAGGTTATTCACTGACGTCAAACTTGTCTGAAGGGTCAGAAATGCATCAAATAAATTATATCTATACTGTGTGTGTATGTATGTAT
>NW_013952410.1:5665890-5668761 GCF_001266775.1 Austrofundulus limnaeus | reverse complement strand
ATCTTATCTTATCTTATCTTATCTTATCTTATCTTATCTTATCTTATCTTATCTTATCTTATCTTATCTTATCTTATCTTATCTTCACCAACAGCCAGCTCAAGGAGATACTGGTGCCAAACAGCTTTTTATTTGGAATTAGTTTTACTTCCCCAAATATTCAAACTTTATCTTTGATAGAGAAAAACAATCCAACAATGAAAAATAACTTAGAAAAAACTCTAAAACTTCCTAAAATTTGAATGAACGTATTTTGCCTTATAGGCACAAAATGGAAAACTTTGTCAGCAGTTTTGTGCTCAACAAGTTTTTGAAGGTCTTCTTAAAGGTCCTTCACTGATACTGAGTCAGAGTTGTAACATAAAGCAACACCGATGGCAACAGTGAGTGCTGTGACAGAGAAGCTGCCCTCTATAACACCAACCAATGAGCAAAAAAAACAACAGTATGAGGGTTCATCACACGAGGTGTCTTATCTCCTCTTATATTTCTCAGTCTCTTTATCTATTGTTGCTCCTGAAATAAAGCTTACAGTCAGGTTTTGAAGAGTTATACACTGCAGCTGAGAGCCTGGTCAGCGTTTTGCTCCCCTTACAGCAGTGGTGTCCAAAGTCGGTCCTCAAGGGCCGGTGTCCTGCATGTTTTAGGTGCTGCTCTGGTTCAAAACAGCTGAACCTAAGGAGTGCTTAATTAGTGGGCCTCTGCAGACCTTGATGGCAAACTGCGAAGGTAAATCATCTTTTTGAATCAGCTGTGTTGAAGCAGGGACAAATCTAAAACTTGCAGGAGACCAGCCCTTGAGGACCGGATTTGGACATGCCTGCCTTASAGTTTCATCAAATATGTTCAGAAGTTTGTGTTTAGAGAGAAAAGAACATAATAAGGATTAAGTTGCTTTGAATTGAGAAATAATTTAAAAAATGTAAAACCATATAGTCTTTGCCAGTTTTTTAGAAACTGATGAACTTGTGTGTAATAATCTGTATTTTGTCTTGAATGAAGCCCTGGTTTTTCTCAGAATTAAGACCAAGTAGAGCATGTGATAGAGAGGGTGTTTTAGTAGCTGTTATGCTGTTCTTTTTAATCTAGCTGCCCATTGACATCACGCCCATAAAAACATTTTCCACATACAAAACCCTAAAAACTTTCTTCTCTTTTTTTAACCAGGCAAATACCATTGTGATCACAGACCTCTTTTGCTAGAGAGGCCTGGGCCCTGAAGGTAGACTAACATGCATGTTTTTGGATTTTTCTCCCAAGTGTACAATTAATTACTAAATGCCTGTTTGTTTGTGTATTTGTGTGTGCTGCTAGGGTGAGCTACATTGAACTTCATATTTTACTAAGTGCAAAACAAATTTAATCACTTTGATTTTTGTACATTCAGAAAACTATATGATAATAGTTATTGAACCTTGTCAGATTAAAGAAAGTTAAAATCTTTGGACTTGACTTCAGAAGTCCAAAAACTTAAACTTCTCTGAATTGTTTTTACTGAGCCATCGACCAACGTTCTCTGCTCTCTAAACTGCTTTTGCTTCGGAGGTTGAGCAATCCCCAAATCTAACCCAGAATGTTGCCACACAAAAGATTCAGTAATTGGTAAAACTTGTTTACCTGCAGGTGATTTATAGCAATGTGTAACAACAGAGATATTTTCCGCAGCATGCCTGGTACTGGTTCAGAAAAAGCCAATAATAGTTTTTCTCCATATAAAGTCTGATTCTTAGCAGAGGAAAAATATGTATGAGGTGTATGCCCAGATGTCTTGTGTAAAACAGGATTATTTAAGTTTATTGAGACTAAGAATGTTAAATCCACGAGGACCTTGAGCATAACCTGAGCTATGGGAAGAATGCTGAGAATTTTAATTAGATCCAGGATATGTTTTAACCAATGTGCCAAACCTGTCAAACTATGGACCCTTTTATTACATTTCATTGAAGCAAACTAAAAAGAAAATATACAGAATACACTGATAATACACATAAAGCAGAAATGTCAATATTAAACTTTGGGCTAACTGCTTTTACTGAAACTGAATGTCACAGGACATCTGCTCAAACTAGAAACACGCTACATTAAAAAACAACATTCACTAAACTAAGACAACACATCAAGCTACAAAAGATGGACTTTACCAGACTGTTCAAAGGAAATACGCAGATGTATAACAAATTAGGGCTGCACAATRTATCGCGTAAGTATCGTCATCGCAATATCTGTGTGTGCAATGTTCAAATCGCAAAGTAGTGCTTAGAGTGTGATAATTGCTGACAAATGTATTTGAAGAGTGTTGAAGTTGTATTCTTCATGCTAATGCCATATTTAGCCTCATGTAGGGTTGGGCAAAATCGTACCGTGTGCAATTAATCATCAAACTTTAATCGATTATTTTTTGGCACTTGACGATTAATACCATTAATGCCACCAAGCAGACTGACTGGAGATTTCCCCGGTCAGTCCGCTCGATGCTCCTGTCCTCTTCAAATATGACAAACATTTTTAAAAAGTTCAGTAATTTATTTCTCATAACTCCGGTTTTACTTGGTCTATCAACACAATTTAAAAATTGATGTATGTTCATTAGACACAGTTTGGAAGAGATTATTATAGTGATTGAAATCGGTCTTGTGACTAGGACATGCAGGAGTCCAGGGACTCCAGAGGATTAATCGTCAGGGCTGTACAGTGTGACATATATGTCGCACGTGCTATGAAAAAACTGTCTGTGCTACAAAAGAAAAAGACTTTGTAGCATTGGTGCTAGGGTTGGGCATAATCGTATCGTGTGCAATTAATCGTCAGAAAAACATTAATCTATTACTTTTTGGCACTTGACAATTAATACAATTAATGCCACCAGGCAGA
>NW_013952410.1:5663914-5665328 GCF_001266775.1 Austrofundulus limnaeus | reverse complement strand
TCTCAATTTTGGCTAAAATAATTGACAAAATCCTACACACTGTGCCTTTAACCGTCTTATTTAGCTGTTTCTGTCAGCTGTGTCGGATTATGAGTGGTAGAGAGAACAGCTGTGTGTTTAAGTTTCACTTTGAACGGGAGCGCAGCGAGCGCTATGGTTTTACTTTCAGTTTGAAACCGCACTGTAATTAGCATGCCCATGTTGTTTTTCTTTTTAAAAATGCTGGAACTGCTCACAGGAGGCATAGAAGAACACCTGTATTGTTCTCCCTGCTGGATTAAAATAAAAAGCTCTCGGTCCTTTCTCGCTGTTATGTTAGAGCTGCCGCCGTGCAGCAGACAGACGCTGCAGATCACGTTAGCTCTGACCGCAGTATAAAAAGTTGTGATGCAGTTTTCCTTCGGTGTACATTTCAAACTGTGCTCTAAACTTAAGTACAGCTGGTTTAAATACATTTTTTGCCCGGTGTTTAAAAAACAGGTGCAGACTGAGGCAAACTATGAGCGCTACGTGTGTGCGTGAAGTCCTCACAAAGATAGCAAAATGCATATGCGCCTCTCCTTTTTCTCCGAGTTGCTCTGACAGTTTTATTGCTGTCAGGCGCTGTTTTGCATCAAAAATGCTGGGATATTAAAACAGTCATTTTATTTTATGTAAAAATATATGTGTGTGTGTGTGTGTGTGTGTGTGTGTGTGTCCTTTTTCTCCGAGTTGCTCTGACAGTTTTATTTAGGCCTGTTGCTGTTTTTGCATCAAATGCTGGAATATTAAAACAGTCATTTTATTTTATGTAAAAAATATATTAATCTGATTAATATACTAATAAAAACTGAATATTTAGCACTACATAAAATAAAACATAACTTTTTTTATTTTTTAATGTTTTCTAGTTTTAAGTTAGTATGTTGGTCAATTTCAAGTTTGACTTTGCCTAAGAAATAATCATTGCTTCATAAACCTCAGTGTGAGTGTGTGGGTTTTATTTATTTTTATTTTTTAGCCATTAACCCTCCCACCTGAGTGGGACACAGAGTGCCTAGCAGTGGACACTGCAGAGTGCACGACTGACCCCTCACCTGAGAATAGAGACCAGGTGAGTGAGACCTCAGCTGCATCTGAGTCAGCGGCAGCTCAACCGCTGAACCCGACTCTGACACACAATGACACCTTCCTCTGTGAGCTGACACAGTCAGCAAACACAGAACACTACCTACCACAGGTAGTGAAAGGCCTAAAGATCCGAGGATCCCACACAGATGATGCTGTCCCATCCCTCTGGACAGATAAATCTGCAATCAGCCAGGTCTTCTATGAAAGCTAAGCTGAAAAACACTTAGGCCTACAACTGGTGAAAAAATCTTTTCGCTTCCCAACAGACCCCAACAGCAAACAGGTTCTGACTGCAACAGGAGTC
>NW_013952410.1:5660095-5662681 GCF_001266775.1 Austrofundulus limnaeus | reverse complement strand
GGAAGTAGTTCGTAGTGGAGTTGGAATTGACTGGTGTGCAAGGTGAGTTGTGCTGATAAGCTTTAATAAATAACATAAAATAATAAACCTGATCATAATCTTTTCTTAACCCTCCTCCTTCATGACTGGACCAAAATGCGTGACTACTGTCTCCAACCACCAGTCAGAAGAACAGACACAGAGGAGGGAAACAGAGACACAGACAGAGGTACAGTAAAAGAGAAAAAAGTCAATAAGCAGGGTTTGTACATTTTATTATCAGCTGAGCTGTGATGAAAAGAAAAATACCGTCAAATACCGTGAAACTGGTGAAAATGTTGAAAATACCGTGATATAAAATTTTGATCATATCGCCCAGCTCTAGTTCATCCATTTAGTGGTTTTGTGTTCTTCAAAAGAGATTTAAACTGAAAACTCTGGACTAAGATAAACCTGCTGATCATTTACAGTAATATTAACTTAACCATAGTAGGTTATTATCAATAACTATCATGAGGAGTCATTAACATTAAGATGTAACATAGTAATTAAAAATTCACATATATGTAAATTTATTATAGTTGCAACTGAGCTGTATTAATCTGTTTTTTTTTTTATCAAACAAGTAGCTTTTTGTGTACTCCCCTGAAGTAGCTCTCAGTCTCAAAAAGGTTGGTGACTCCTGTCCTACAACAATACTCACTATATTATTCACCATTCTGCCTTTTGGTTTTAGATATTAGAACATATAGTTTATGCTGGTGCTACAACTGTTTGTTCTGTGCGACAAAACCAGCAACCCTTGTAGCACCGGTGCTATGAGCTAAAAAAGTTAACATACAGCCCTGAATCGTCATATTAATTATTATCAGCTAAATACCACAATTGACCAGGATTAATTTGTTTGCAAATATTGCCCAAACCTAGCCTCATGGCAGCAAAAGCTCCCACCAGACACAAATAAATTTGCCAAAATGGCTAAAAGGTCACAAAGTAGGAGGTAGAGAATAGAAAAGGAGGGGAAAACGACATATCCATATCATATAACAATTAAACATCACCATCGCAAGATTTTATATCGTGCAGCCCTATACTCACGTTGTTTGTCTGACGTAAACACATTCACATAATGCAGTGGAACACACTACACCCTCAAATGTTATTTTTCTTTTAAACAAACAGAATCATGTTTATAAAATGAAGAATGATGCAAGTTTGATTATTTTTCTGCAGTAAATGAATAATTTGCTAACATCCTAAATCATCCCCAACAGTGATAATCTTAGAAATGCTCCAAAAAACAAAAAAAACAACAACAACAAAAAAAAAAAAAACAGATATCTAATCCTTACAAAATTCATCCCATAATTCCATTCTAACAAGCTCCTGTCCGTCACTGATAATTCAAAGAAAATCCAACAAAGCTCCAACATTCCTTCCCTGCCCCTGGCACTGAAACACCTCAAACTTGAATTTAACCCAAGAAAACCCGGTGAGAAAGCAAATTTTCAGGTAGTTATTGAACAATTTATAGAAGGTGGAAACAAGCTAAACTCTAAAGTCCTTCATAGCACCTTGGAMAACAAACAAGTCTATCCCATGTCTTTGAGATTACTAAAAAATACTACAGTTATACTGACAAATTATTAGATTTAATGAATGCAACTGTAAATGTATAAAGTAGAAGAATAAAGAGAATAAATCTCACCATCTTCTCTTTTTTGTCCTTAAAGCACAGATTAAAATTTAATAATCCAAGCAGGTGACTGCAGCCACGTCAAGACAAACTTTATTCAACCTTTGAAAATATCACCTTGTTCTTTAATCTTACAGCTGAATGACGATAATTCCAACCAAATTTGCACAACATGGCGCTCAGCAAGTCACTGCACAGCTCCAATTATTCAGTGGAGTTTTGTTGATGAACTTTGAACCACCTTTTGTGTCAATAAAGTAAAGACAAACAAGAAAAAAAAAAAAACAAGAAGGGCAGCAGCGTATAACAAACAGGTGCTGGTATTTTAACATTTCAAACCAACAGACAAGGTCTTTGATAGTAAATCATTAAAGAGTCAACAGAAAAGGTTAAAAATGACACCACACACGTCCTGTAGCTCATAGCAACAATGCAACAAAACCTTGACAGTAAAGAATAATGAGAGTTTATAATCTGTCTGGAATGCAGAATAGGGAGATTTGGAACCACGGATCATACTTGATGAGAGCTCAAACTATTTCTCTTGAAGTGTAGATATATGTCAGAATAAAAACTGATTTTTATTTAGGTACAGTTCAGCTCAATATGACAATCTGCTTATATGATTATGGTCAGCATGTTAATGGAGCAAGCCATTGTTTAATTATCCAGTCACACAAAGCCCACTGTGACAGATCACATTAGGCTGACTTATATAGTCAGTTTTGACTTGACTGTAGAATAAAATGTAAAGTCTGCAGATTTATAAAGGAACAATAACTGTTTCTACCAAATGTAGAGTCAATTTGTCTTGTGATTGTTGAAATACCCACTGTATTTATTCATGTATAATATTAGAAATTTAACCCTAAAAATTATCCTGTGTGTGTGTGTGTGTGTGTGTGTGTGTG
>NW_013952410.1:5655742-5660065 GCF_001266775.1 Austrofundulus limnaeus | reverse complement strand
GTGTGTGTGTGTGTGTGTGTGTGTGTGTGTGTGTGTGTTGGTGGTGGTGGGGGATGTTACACACAAGTTGATGATTAGATTGTTTAATGCTTTTTAGTCTCAAAAAATTATGATCATATTATACTCCAGATTGTATTATACATGAGTAAGTACGGCAATGCAATAGATACAATAAAAGCACTGGGCTGGTAGATAAAAGGTGGCATTTTCTTTAAAACACCTCATTAGAACTAAGTCCCAAAATAATCCATTAGTGTGGCGTGAGATTCATTTTCAAAGTGACGTCATTTCAATAACCTGACAGAAGGCTACAGAGAGCTATGTGTTTACAATATTAAAATCAATCCTCATCATTTCCCTATTTCCATAGTTTCCATTTTATATTAACCAGGAAACATACTGAGCAACGTGTTTGCTGTGTACAGGAGTTAAGAACAGCTTGTAGTTTGGTATAATTTAAACAGCAGCAGCCAGAAACATTTCAGTTTCAGCTGTTCTCTGGAATTTCACCTAAACTGTTGGGTTCCAAAATACTCATGGATCAAAAATGAGCAAGTATTTGTGCAACAATACATGTATCTGTATCGAACCGTTCAACAAACAGTATGTATGGAACAATACAGATTTTTTAAATTTATTTTATCAGCTTGTCTTCTGAAGATGCTCTGTGTTGAAGGATCAGTGGATCTGTGTTCAACTACTCCACCTAGGCTGCATTGTGGAGCGCAGATCCACTGAGAAGCTTGCTGTTTCAGCAACATTTAATTTAAAAACTGTACTTTTCTGAGACAAATGCTCAGAATTAATTTCAATAAATTACAATTTAAGAAGGGCAGGGACATTTCTATTTTTTGTACCAAGAAAAAAAAATCAAACTGTGAGACCAAAGTATTGAACCAAACCGAATTACGAATTTTCTAGATCGTTACACCCTTATTTGGTATATCTAAAAAAATAGTTGAGTACGTCCTTTAGATGAGTACTTCTTCCAGATGATTTAATCTTCCTTTCTTTTCTTTTTTTATTTTATTTTTCTACCCAAATTATTGAGATGTATCAGGACGTCAAGTCTGATTCATTTCACAACAGTCTGAAAACCTGAAAAACACAAAAATAATCTGCTCTGCAGTCAAGAAATGTGTTCACAACACCTCAGTTCTCATCTGTTTCTGATAGGGAAGAGTTTATTTTCATTTATTTACCTTGGTAATGAGCAGTGGTTCCTGATACTCCAGTCCTCCTCGGAGTGTAAACCCCCATGGTGCACCTCCTGACAGAAACATAGGCACCAGCCTCCATCCCTCTCCATCTCTGCTCCTCACCTCCAAATCGCCTGATTTGTGCGACGCGTGCCAAAAGTTCTCTGTTTCTGTGTAGTGTGTGTATCCCTCTGCATCCATCGCACTGTTAGAACAGTAAAGAAATTACAACGTTAAAGCAAGTACACACGWGAAGCACTTCTGCTAGAGCATTACAAGATTGTGTTTGACAAAATGACTCAATTCAAAAGGTYCATGAAGATTGAATACAGTTACTGATGAGCCCTTTATGTTTTAGAGTTATACTGAGGAAGTTCACCAGTAAATCCTCCAAAAGATCAACTGATAAATCTGTCGTTTGGAGAGGAGCGGAAAGCTGCAGAGACTACTTTCAGCAAGGTAATATTTCACTCTACACTGAAAGATTGCTTCAGGCTAGGGCTGCCACAAACTATTTTTATAATCGATTAATCACCGATTATTTTTTTGATTAGTTGACTAATCAGATCATACGTTAATTGAATATAAAACATACAGCTTATCGTGCCAGAATGCAGCTGCTTTTATATATCCATGGTTAGATTTAAGCTATATGCTAACTAAAAATAATTGCTGTGGAAGGTAAGTTCTGCTCTGCAGATATTACACAGGTTTCTCTTTCATTTTCTTAAAATGATCCCACACTTTGAGCTCTGTTGTCAGGTAGCCATGATACCAGAGCCTGTCTGTATAATGTCTTGTGACGTCCACGGCCTACCCCAGTTACCACTACTGTGCATGTGTGTCAAGGACAGAAAGGCAGATGTGGCAGTGGAAGGTGTCAAAGCAGTTTGGAGAGAAAAACAAAGTAAAGAACAAAAAAAAAGAGAAAACGATTAATCGATTATTAAATTAGTCATCAATTATTTTAATAATCGATTAGTCGTCTATTAATCGTTGCAGCCCTACTTCAGGCACAACTTGTTTCTGGTCATATATGAGCTAATACATGCTCCATTTACCTCTGTCTTTAAGGTGTAGGAGGTTAAAAAAAAACTAAGGTCACGTATTGTTTGGACTAAAAAAGCTAGTCACAACATGCCCATGTTAGGTTACAAAGAGCATACAGCTTACTCTAATATGGTCATGAAAACTATGAAAATTAAATTTGGAGGCACAYACACTTAATGGCAGGGATACAAAAATGTTAAGTGCTGAAATAACTGAGTTTAATTWAAAAAACAAGTTTATTTTTGTATATTGATGAAATAAAAACATGCATTTGAAATGATTTATTCACTAAACAGACTTAAATTCCAACGAGTTCAGCAGTAATACTTTTAATTTATAATTCTTTGTTACTCTCTTGTCCAGTAAATTCAATAAAAACACACGGGTGGAGATTTAACAGGCTTTTGTTTAAAGCCGTGAAGTTTCAGAGCTCTTAATTTGAAAAGACCTGTTAAACAAACCCAACATGTTCGTGAGAAAAACTTCCCTGTTCCCTCTTTTTACCTCCGTGTTTTTAAACAAAAGGCAGCTTTTTTTYCCGACGTGTGTGAGAACAAACATTAAATAAAGACCTGCTGTCAGTCTCCAGACGGTCTGAGTTAAACCTAATGCTCTTACAGGTCAGAGATTTACAAACACCGAGCAACACAATGGAAACCATGTTCGGAGAAGTTCAACAGATCCGTGTTTGGCCAAAAACAAGCTACTGTAAAACTGAGTTATCCGCTACTAAGCTTAATAATAATAAAAAGGAATATTCAACTTTCAGTGGTACGATTAGACTCACCTGGAAAGTTTAGTTTAAGGATAAACCGGTGAAGGAGAGAGCTTCGTCGAGCAGCTCGCAGCTTTTATATCCCCGTATAACGACACCCATACTTCATCTTCTGGAACAACTTCTTTTATCGGATAAAACTGGAAATTAATTTAAACCAGTTCGTGTTTCAGAACCAACACGCGTCCAGCTCGAACTGCGGCAGCTCGACCCGTCTCCTGCTCTTGTGCTGCCGTCCTGAAAACAGACACACTGCGGAGAGTTTCAGCTACGAGCTAAAGAAAGAAGCTCCATCCCTGGACACGGCGGGGACAAGTGGAGCGCGAGCGAGCGGCGCGCGCGCGGCACCTGCTGGTGAGCGTTCACCGTGCAGCTGGGCTCGCTCCATTACCGCTCAAATATCTCCCAGTGGTCAGCTGCAGGTTTTTTTTATTATTATTTTTATTTATTTATTTATTTTTACTACAGTTTTCAATTTTGTTGTTTTTCTGTTTCGGTCTTGATGCATTTCATGCTACAAACTAAAKGCTAACCCACAAAGATGGCATGTAGCATGAATGAAACTCGTTTTAACATGACCTTTTGACCCTGCRGATCATGGTTCCTCTCAAACTGAACTCTRGTCTGAAAAAGCTTTCCTTAGAGAACCTTTTATTTTAGMTWTTTTATCTGTCYTTGTCTGCAGATAATGCCGACATAACAGTCTGTTTTAATCTTTTATGATTCTTTATAAAAAAAGAAGAAGAAAGAATCGTTACATATCTACAGAAGCAGAGAGCGACCGTTATCTGCATTTTATTATTTTCARTGGTTTTCTCRTGATAACATGTCATTATTATGGAAGCCCATTTCYGYCACCCTGATAAAAAAATAAAACTTGTATCTCATAATTACAAGATAGCTAAATTACGAGATAGCTAAATTATGAGATAGCTAAATTACGAGATAGCTAAGTCATAATTATGAGATAGTATCTCATAATTACGACTTAGCTATCTCGTAATTATGAGATAGTATCTCATAATTACGAGATAGTTAAGTCATAATTATGAGATACTATCTCATAATTACGAGATAGCTAAGTCATAATTATGAGATAGCTGAGTCATAATTATGAGAAACAAGTTTTATTTATTTTTTTATCAGGGTGGCGGAAATGGGCTTCCATACATTATCGTAAGAAAATCATGAGAAAATAATTATATTTTATATATATATTCCTTACATGATTTTCATTTTTAAAAGTATTTTATTTCAAATGTGTACGAATCACAATTGTGTGTGTGTGTGTGTGTGTGT
>NW_013952410.1:5648012-5653504 GCF_001266775.1 Austrofundulus limnaeus | reverse complement strand
ATATTTATGTTTGTGGTTGTAATGTGACAAAATATGGAAAAGTTCAAGGGGTATGAATACTTTTGCAAACCACTGTAACTCGTCCTCTTTTAAACACTGATAAGAACTAAGTGTACAACTGACTAAATCTGAAATAAATACAGAAATATTATTTAGTTTATGGTTGATGGTGACTTTAAACAGCTTATTTTCAGACATTAATACTGTGCTATCCAACTGAATTGCTCAGTTACTTATAGCCAACAGTTCAGGGACAGGAATTTATTAAGTTTATTTTTATTTAATTTATTTTTATTAAATTTATTTTTGTTGCATTTAATCATGAATTTAAAGTTTACCATTGATAAAAGAAACAAATTTCATGCTAAGTAAAAAAAAAATAAAAATTTTGGGAGGAGCGGTACCCCCTGGCGGGCCACACGGAGTCTCGCGGGCCTTGTGTTTGACACGTGCTTTACACGGACCCCCGTTTGCTAACCACTAAACAGTGTTTACAAGTTTCTGCAGCACATTTCTCAATTTGTTTAAATTTAATCCACGGGTCTTACACATTTGTTGACATGTTATTGTTTCTTATGTTTATTTTCTGTAGTTAGCTAACTCTGCTTTTATGTTCAATAGTTYTTTTCCACCTCTTTATATTTTATAAATGTAAGCCCAGTTTGTTGCATTCTTGTTTCAGTCTAAAACACATTTGTCAAACTCAGAAGAGAGTTTTGTGAGGACTGTAGAAAAAGGAAGGAATGAGAAAAATGTTGGATTAAAACAGATATTATAAAACAGCACTACGTTATAAAACAGCACTACGTTGTGCATTTCTTCCTCTTTAATGACTTCGTTTCATACCTGTCAAATTTGCTTTTACTCAAAATCTTGAAAGAAAATTATTCCTCACTTCTATATAAAACCCTTAAGAAACAGACGTGCATCTTTTTGTCACTTTTATAAAACAGTTCTCACTATATGCTGTGAATTAGCAAAATAAAAAAAATACGAAGAAGCAATTGGTTCGTGATTGAATCTTTCTGTGCCATGAGGACATTTTATTATTTCAGACAACAGTACAAACAAGGTTAATGCTCTTTTTTATTTCACTTTTTACACAATCCAGAATATTTCAGATCTATGGTTTCGTTAAACATAAAAAAGCTTTAATTGGAATTATAATAAAATGGGAACAGCACAGTTTAGATAAATCAGCATCAAGTGCAATATGTTGTTTAGTATTTGTCATTTGGTGTTGGACAMAACAAAAAGAAAATTTACATAAAAATGATTACACAGACATTTATCCAAGGCATTACATGGTTTTTTTTTTTACACATTTTTGGAATCAAATTGTCTAAAAATGACAGTTTTAATGYAGTAAAATGAAATGAAGTGTCACAACATTGCCTTTTTTTCTTTCTCTGAATCACAGTTATAAATTGCTGAATTTATTTACTCTGTAATGCACATGTAGCTGTTAGTTTTACAGTTTTGGTTCTCACAGTTAATTCATTTTTCTGTGTGAATAACACAGGTTGGATAGTAAATATTAACAAAATTTATTAAAACTAAGTGAAACAGAAATTTAGAGTAAACGATCCTTCATTTAATCCATTTTAACTCCRTAAAACACCCAGAGAGAACATTAAGGTCAGTGGTAAACTTTATTAGTTTGTAATTTATTGCACCTTTAACTCATTAATATAGGGAAAAATTAAAATAATGAATTTTCAGAAACAAATCTATGGCTTTTGTTTCTTTAAATAATACTGACAATTTAAATAATTCAAGTCTGATCATGTCTGCTAGTTAACTTGATACTGTATGTCAGAAATATTTAGGTTTTCCCTTTTTTATATTATTACATATGTTTCTGTTATTGTGTGGCTGAAAACTGATTCTGATTTAAGTCATAACATTTTGTCTCAAATGAGCATCAATAACACAAATTATATTAATCATATTTCAAGTTTTTTTTTTTAAAGATAAAATAATTACAGTTGAAAGTTGAAGGAGAATGAACACAGAAAATACCTCCTCTGTCAGAACAGTGAGGCTAATTCTTTCCTTTCTGCTGTTGAATGAAAATATTTGAGATTCACATCAAAAGTGAATATGAGGCAAAAAAAGCAACATTTCAGCTTTTATTTCCAGATGTTTACATCTGGATCAGATACACAGAATAAAACTGGATTAAAGTGAATAATACTCAATATTTATGTAATATGAATCATTATTTCCACTTTTCTGTCATTTTAGGATCTGTTTTAATATACTTTTATTATGACCCCCATACACGAACCAGGAGTTGAATTGTTTTCATACTGTTTATTTATTTTTGTTTTACCTTTTTTCCCCCAAGATTTTTGGTCTAATCGTAGCATGGAAATGGCTGCACCGATCAAACATGAAATTTGGTACGAATGTAGATGTGTCCGACCTACATTGCACCAGCCAATGGTTTTATGATAGACCCCATACTGAGGGTTGGGGGGCTCTCCATCTGAAAAGGGGATGTCTGGACATACAGAAATGCATTTAACTCAAAAACTATTCAACATAKGAGCTTCAGATTTGTTTTTAGCTTTGATGAAGGGCTGTCCATCGGACTCTCCAATGAGCCCCACCTCCTGTGGACCCCCACCCAAAACATTAAATCTGTTCTGGTGACTTCTGAGTTCTAGTGCAGTGCTTTGAGTACATGCTACCACTGTGTGGTATCTAGTTTGTTTTTAAATCTTTGAATGGCCTTACCCCACCATACACCTCTGTTATCCATTCTGACTGGGTTTTATTTTTTGTAGGCATTTTTTTTTTTTGATGTTATTGTTTATTTTAATTTCATTGTTTAATTAGATTGTAGACATTTTGCTGTTTTTATTTCCTGGTTTTATCTGACCTGTGTTCAAATGTTGATTCTGTATGTCAGCACTTCGGTGCTTAAAGTAGGAATGGGTTGGATTTTCTCGCACATCAACATGTTTTAATGTCAGATCCAAACATTTTCAGCTTACAMAAGAAAAGGAACCAGCTTTAATGTTTTAAATTGAAATAGGAAGTGTATAACAGTGAGCATACCTGCTACATTTTGTTGCCTTGAAAAAAAAAGACATGTAAACAAACACACCTATCCCCAAAATATGAACAATAAAGATAATTTGGCCATTTTAAAATAATATTTTGTGTTCAAGTCAAGTTATGAACACATAATGTACAAGTAGTACCAAGCTTTCTGAACTGCTGTCTGAACAATAGTGACAGCAGACAACTCCAGTTTTTAACATTTTGTAGCAGCTGAAGCAAATACTATTAAAGAAATCTTTGCATTGCTGTTAATTTTGTAACTCTTGATTGTTTAAGCAAAACATATGAAATTTCCATCAGMATTCTCTGTCACCAATTGTGTAATAGGAAACAATGAAAAGCTCATCAGTCCTGTCAGAACTAAACTCTATACAGAGGTCTTCAAAGAAAAGAWATTCTGTGGGTGCTGAGTCAGACTCAGTGTGTAACAGAACCTACATGTGATAAAACCATCTACACTCTAAAAACTCAATGTTCAATTTACTTAACTGAGTATTATCAGCTGGTTCCACTCAGCTGAGCTGAGTAAATGTACAGCAGTTTACTCAAGTTGAAGGGAACCAATAAATTTAACATTTTATTTTTTAGAGTATTTCTGCTTTTGTTTTATTCATGTTAGCTTCTTTATTTTCTATCCAGCTTCTTTCTGTTTCTATTCTGCCCAGTTTCCATTATTAAAAAATATTCAGCACTCTAATTTCTGATATTCCCCCTTTTTTCCATTTAGCTACTTTTAGCTCGGAGCTAGCATTTTCCAATTTCCTTTCAGCATTTTTTTCAACTTTTAGATAATTCTTGAATACTTCTGTGTTGTAGCTAGCCTTTTGCTACTTCTAGCCTTTAGCTAACATCTTGCTACTTTGAGCTTTTAGCTCCGTTTTAGTTTCTCCAACAGTTAACAGTCTTTCAACTGTTTTTGGTTAAAACTTTGGCTGTTCAAAATCAGCTTAATTTGACAACTAAAATGTTTTTTGGCAGCATTTAGCTAAATTGTTCAGCATTTTCACAGGAAATGTACATTTCTGTAGTTCTTTAGGCCTGTAACCATTGATCTGCTGTATRTTACTGTAGCAATGCACGTCAGTGATTGAAATGTACGTTCAGAGACATTCAACATTAAATCTGCTATGATTTGTGGAGGATTGGTCTGTAAACTGAGAGAATACACGTTTTAGGCCACTCAGACTGCAGTGCTTCATCACATTGTGTGTGTGTGTGTGTGTGTGTGTGGGGGGGGGGGGGTATGTTAAACTGTAACTATACTGTGTTCGTGGGAATCGAAATTCAGCAATAAAAAATACTTTAAAAATTAAATGTTACTCTTTGGTCCTTTTGATGTAATACTTTTGACTTCCTGTAATTTGTTTCTTCATAAGACAACTTGTTGACATGAAATGTCATTTTTCCAGAATGCACTCGTGTGATGTGGGTAAATTGAAATGCAACAGAGATCCCTGTAGAACGTCTTGAAAAGAAAAGGATGCTGCACATTTGTCTTGATATTGATAACATCATCACTGAGCAAATAAATATTTTGATAAAAAATTAATTTGYGCTACATATTTTAGAAAACAGGCAGGACAACTGTTGAACAGAAATGCAGATCTCTGTGTGTGTGGGTGATCAACAGTAGAGTTATCAGCTATGTACAGCACAGCAGCTGGCAGATGAAGGACAGAGGAGCTGAGGACAAAGTTTATGTGAGTCCAATTTCCTCCAGAACGCTGCGAGGGGTCTCTGCTTCCTGTAGTGGGAAGAGAAGAACCAGATCTTCTTTGAAGCATCTGTGAGTTAAAYACACATTGTCACATTTACCTGATTCCACTGTGGAAAAATAAAATGTGCTCACTCTGACTGAATCCAGTTTACCTCCAAATATGACTTAGATATTAGACATGAAGAAATTTAATTAGGTTGTAAATAAAAAATACATATTGTGTGATTTGAAATTTTGCACATTTAGTTAGGATAAAAATTAAAATGTGACAGAAGACTGTAAGCTGCTGAATTTATGAACTTTGTGCTTCAAATGTTTTTGCTAATAAAGACCAAATCTTCCAAGCTGTCAGTGTTAACACTGAAACATTTAATGTCYGTGTGCGCACACTGCACAACTTCTTTTTAATATTTACCATTTGATGATGATTTAATTCTGCGTAAATAAAACTGACAAAAAAACCCCCCTGAACAACAACTGTAGTAAAACTTGRACTGTGGGGTATTATTTATTTACATGCACATAACACGACACGGGTCAGGTGATGGGGCACATGACCCTCTATGAACTATAGAGCTAATCAAGCCTATTGTTAGGCGATGGCCCTCTTTTGCATGTGGAGGCAGTGCTTACAAGGCTGAGTTCACCTGAAACTCATCAGACTGAAGGAGACGAAACGTTTCACTAAAGAACCCATCCAGAG
>NW_013952410.1:5619484-5647425 GCF_001266775.1 Austrofundulus limnaeus | reverse complement strand
ATGCATTTCTGACTTGGTATGTAAATAAAGTGGGCGGAGTTTCTTGGGTCAGCTCCTCTCCTATTGGTCAACAGACAGGAAGGAGCAGGATCCATGTGCAGATCTACTGTGGCTGTCTCAATTTATGGGCTGGGTCCTCATGAGTACGTAGCCCACCTGGACCATGTGGGCCACATCATCCGGGTAGGCTGCATGAAACTGCTGTGAAACAAGATGGTTTAGCCTTCACCTGACGTCGGCTTGACGTATGTTTTTTTTTTAAATTGGCTTGACGTATGTTTGTATGGCCATGCACTACCCCGTTACCGTATTGATCAGTTTCCTATCAGACTGAAAATGTGTTGGGACATGTAATAACGTCTTTTCACCAGAAGAATAACTTCACAGTTAAAACGTTACACATAAAAAAATAAATAAAAAAACATTAAAAATTTTGGTTTAGCTCCTGTATCAGCATTTGTAGTTGCTTTTTTTAACATCTTATTGCAGCATGAATTTCATCAGCTAAGTTGCTAAACTTACTTTTAAAAACAAATTCTTCGGTCTGTGATGAATTTCCAAACAACATAGACTTGTTAAAAAAAATAAAACTCCACCGTCTTTGTTTCTCTGTTTAGTTTGCTGTCAGCGCATTGAATCCTGGGATAGCCTCAGCCGGTGAGGATGCGCGGATGAATCCTTGATTTTTGAGATTTTGTCGGCCGCATAATGAGGAGCCTTAGAATTGGGACAGCACACGGCGCAGGGCAGTGATGTATGTGGCCGACAAATGCGCACTCAAGAGGACCCGGCACATGAACTGAGACACAGCCTGTGCATGCTTGTGCTGATCACTTTAGCTTAAAGTTTAGCTTAAAGGCAAGGAGTAGCTCAGCCAAGAAGGACCGCACACCTTATTTCATATTGAGGCAAAAATGCATAAAGTAAATACAGGAGACAGACGTGTAAAAACAACACATGGAAATAAAAAGACCTGTGGGGAAATTTATGAAAAAATAATTAATTATAATAATTTAGGAGACACAATAGCATTTACAAGTAAAAGGAAAAACAAAATATATATATATTTTTAAAAACAGTAAAATTTAAATTACGTTCTAAAACATATAATTTATTAAAACTAAGCTAGAGAAATAAATATGAAGGTAAATTAAAATGTAAAATATGAGATAAAGTTCTCCTATTTAATTTAACTGATGCATTTTAAGTGTATTTATTCATTGGTCCTATTATATATTTCTGCTTTTATTTCTAAATATGTTTGTTTTGGTCATCCATACATACTTGCCTGTTTAGGAGTGTCTCTACTTACTGAGTCAGACACATGTCACACTACTGAGCCCGTGAGGGGGCATGGGGGCGGGGGGGGGTTCTTTTGCGTTCCCACGCAATACTTTTGCCTTACCTCACAATACTTTTGCTTTACCTCACAATATTGTTTTGCGTTCCCACGCAAAAGTTTGATTTATATATGAACTGAATTAAATCAACTTTTATTTTGAAATATCCGGTTACCAAAACAGGATGTCTTGCCACTAGTTCGTGAAATTGACATTGATGTTGAGTGGCTACAGTGTTAAAATATCGGCATATGACATATTTCCATGCGTGGCTGTGTGATATATTCATTCTGAAGCTGAATTAAAGCAGTAGGCTAACTCGGTAATGGTAAACATGTGAGTTTGTTAATAAACCGGCAGGCACAACAGTGTTTAATGAATTTTGCGAGGTAATGCAATACTTTTGTGTGGGAACGCAAAAAGAAAAAAAAAAACCCATGTCACCTCGCGGGCTCCGTATCACACAGTGTCTTAAAAACACATTTTTAGAACAAAGTGTCTCTTCTTCATTTAGCCTACAGCCCCTCTAACTGGATCAAAAAAAATGTACAGCATACTATACTGTTGTAACATTTTTAAATAGCAAGCTCTGAACTTTATTTAGATACTTTACAACTGAGAAAGTTCTGATAATTATGTCCTTCTTGGGTTATAAAAACAAAAGTATATTTATGGACTTTCAGATTATTTTTCTTTCATGAGTTTTGTTTTTTCCCCAATTTGACAACATTTTTAAAGCCCGCAGAGCTGTTCTTGCTTATATGGTTCAAGTAAGCATCAGAAAGTGTCGGCAGTTTGAGAGAGAAAGAAAGGAGACACACTTACTTTGGCATCCTAAAACAAGGCTCAGCACAAAAATAAAGAGAGGTGTTTTAATCAGAGAAGTGAGGCAAAAATCAGTCTAAAAACAGCACATTTCTACAGAGAGACTGCTGTAACGTTTCATTTTAAATGTAAAAAGCTCAACCCAGACACCAAGGACAGATGTGTAACTGAGGAGCATAATAAGTGTCTTGAAATAACTGTCAAATTTTAACAGAGCATTTCATCTGAAAAGCAACAGAGCCTTAAAAACATTCAGTTTGTTTCGAACACATGAGCAAATCTGAGCAGAAACATCATTTTAATGAACGTTAACCATAAAACTGGAAAAAATGTCACATTTTAAAGAAAACCCTACAAAAACTCAGAGACAGAAAGGTTAAAAAAAGGAAGACACCAGTGTGCTTAATGTTCAATAACTCATTAATGATTTATTTATTTTAAAATGTGATAATAAATTATTAATTTTATTATAATGATTAAACGGGACAAATTATCTCAATAGGACATACACGAATAATCCCATCAAAATGAATCAAATATAAGTTTTTGTAAAAAAAAAAAATCAATCTGCATTTATTTATAAGAGATACATCATTTGCAGGCTAATTTACTGGCATGATTTAAAGCAAAAAWGTTGCTTCTCTAATCTGTGCAAAATGCAAAATCTTTTAGCATAATGTTTCTTAAACCACTTACCTCCCAGGTGTGCTTCTTCTACATTTAATCAGAAAATAGTTTACTTTCCCATAGAAAATCATTAATAGACTGAAGTCAGAGACTGAATAATCTAATAAATCCTTTACTATAGCTACATTCTGAGCATATTTGTTTTAATATATATAACCTTTGACACTGTAGACATCACAGAAAGAGGAGTTTAACACACGATGCAAACAAAAATCAACAAAAGCAGTGAAAGAACAAAAACACAAAACTTTTTTAGCCTTCACTAAGCTCTCATGTTCAAAATAATGTGAAATCTAATAAAAACACAACCTGTGAGAACCAAAAACATAATGCAGTTATGGACAAACTAGATTTAAGGGATATTTGACCATTTTGAAGTGCTTTTAAAAGGTTATGAAGAATTAAAGTCTGAATAGTTGTGGCTAAAAAACAGAGCCCATTTTGACCAGATGTTAGCTCGTTGGTGTTATCAAGGTAAAATTATTTCT
Source organism: Austrofundulus limnaeus (assembly GCF_001266775.1). NCBI lineage: Eukaryota > Metazoa > Chordata > Actinopteri > Cyprinodontiformes > Rivulidae > Austrofundulus > Austrofundulus limnaeus. The sequence goes on along the minus strand of NW_013952410.1, from coordinate 5,644,085 downwards.
CTAAACTGAGGCTGTTTAAAGAGTTATTTAAAAGAAAGTTGGGATGTTGTGTAAAATGTAAATAAATAAGGAATGCAATTATTTACGAACTGTATAAAGCCTTTTTTTCACCATGGAAAAGAGTCAACCCACTTCTTCCTTTCAGGGTCACGGGGGTTGCTGGTGCTCATGTTCAACTGTCTCTGTACGAGCTGTGGGGGACAACCTGGACTGGTTACAAATCCATGGGGACACAGAGACAAATTCAATCTCGCCTACTTATAGCTCCCCAGCTTGGCACCTACACATGAAAGTTTTGTCTGCTACCCTGAAAATATATAACACAGACTCACCAATATATCATTAGCCTCATAGCATTAAATGCCTACGTCATTTGTGACCAAATATGTCTTGGGCAATTATACTATGAGGCTAACAATATATTAGGATTCAAGTTATACTAAATAATTAATCTACATTTGGTCACTGCTAAAATATCAGGTGCAACAGGTTACCCGGTACCTCATTTTTTTAAAAGATGAGTCAGTGTTAAAAAATTTTCATCGGAGATAAAAGGGTACAGCTTCCTTGCGCCTTTGGGTCGGAGGCACTGGCTCTAACTGTTGTTTGCACCTGTGAACTAAATAGTGGTTCAAATTACYCAGCCTTCGGTTCTGGAAGGTGCTCCAGCTGGGGACTCCATCTGTCTGCTGGGGAATTTCAATGCATACAGTATGTTGGTAATGACAGTGTTAACTGGAAAAGTGTGATTGGGAGGAATGACCTCTGACYTGAAGCAGAGCTGTAAACTTGGTAGTCTTGTCATCTGATCTGCAGCTGTATGTTTTGGACTCTTGGGTCAAGACAGGAAGCTGAGAAGTCAACTGATCACCACCTGGTGGCAAGTTGAATCAGGAAACGTGGTAAGATGTCGCATAGACCCAGTAGACCCCAAAACTTTGTGAGGGTTTGCTGGGAAYGGCTGGCAGAAGAACCAGTCAGAATAATCTTCAACTCCTACCTCAGACAGAGAAACAACATCACAGCAGACGGAGGGRTCAATGACTCTGAGTGGGCCAAGTGAGCTGTGTCCACAAGTTTGTCAGTGCTTCTTGTGGCGAAGCCTAAGGTAGACACCCTGGGTAAGAGATGCTGTCAAATACAAGGATGAGTCCTACTGGGTCTTKTTAGCTGGTAGGGCTCCAGTAGAGGCTGAGGGGTGTTGGTGAGCCAGTCAGGCTACAGCCCTGGCTGTTGCTGAGGCAAAGGTTTGGATGTGGGAGGAGTTTTCAGTTTTTCTTTGTTTCTAAGTTGGCGCCATGGCAGGCTGCCTGTTCCTGCAACTCCCCTGTTTTGGGCTACTGTAATGTTCAAATTTCCCCACTGTGGGATCAATAAAGTTCTATCTTATCTTATCTTATCTTATCTTATCTTATCTTATCTTATCTTATCTGAGGCCTTAGATCAAGATTATTTATGATCTTCAATAAGATTCTGGCAAAGAGTCAGGTGGCTGAGGTAGGAAAGCAGCACTTAACCAACATTGTATGGGGTGCTGTTAACCTCAACATGTCATCAATGATGACACTTTGAAGACCTTATTAATCCACYAGCATGTCTTCTACGCAGGAAGAGGACTTTGGGTTTGGTCTACCTTCACTAGGGACCTCGAAGGGGCATGGACGTTAGCCCAACTTGTCAACATGTTGTTTGTGGATTTGCAGAAGGCATTCGATTGTGCTCCTCAAGGTATACTGTAGGAGGTGCTTTGTGAGTATGGGATGGGGGTCTGTTACAGGCTGTACAGTCTTCCACGACCAGACTTCAAAACAAGTGAAAGGTAATGGATAGATGGAAAAATGTGGTTAAACTAAAATCATTAATTATTTTTGGAAACCATGGATGCCAGTTTCTCTGTACTAGAGGACCATCGAGCCTGTTTTCAGTGCATAGTTCAAAAGTATGCCTCTCTTATGGYATGRGGGTGAATTAGTTCGTATGGSGTAGGAAGCTTATGCATATGGAAAGGCACAATAAATGCATTAAAGTATATACAGGTTTTAGAAGAGCATATGCTCCCATCCAGATGATATGTTTTCAGGGAAGGCCTTGGATATTTTTGTAAGATACACAAACTGCATCCTTTACAGTATGACTTTCTTAGTCCAAGTGCTGAACTGGCCTGCCTACAGTCTAGGGATGTCCCGATCAGATACTCAGTATCAGTATCGGTGGCAGATATGGCCATTAGTTGAAAATCGGGTAGAATCGGATTTAGTCATGTGATCGGGCCGATCCAGTTTTCGTGACAGTTTTCAGTATCATCATGCTTTACAACTGCCGTTAAGAAGTCAAGACGCATACAAGTACGCAACCATGTCCACAGTGTGGGAACACTTTTCAGTGGAAAACAATGATGCTGAAACTGCATCTTGTAAAATCTGCAAACTGGATGTTTCTCGTGGTGGGAACAGCAGGGCTCCTTTAGTTACCAACCTTTTGTCACTTGGAAAGAAATAAAGAAATAAAGCTATCGAAATTGTATCGGATCGGTATCGGAAAGACTAATCATTAAAAAAATTGGATTGTATCAGGAGCCAAAAAATCTGGTTCGGGACATCCCTACTACAGTCCAGACTTCTCACCAGTTAAAAACATTTAACGTATCGTGAAATAAAAAATCCAGTAAAGACGACCCAGGACTGTTTGAACAGCTAGAATCCTAAAACAGACTAGAATGGGACAACATTCCTTATACAATCTCCAACAAATGGTCAACTCAGTTTCTTCAGACTGTTGTTAAAAGAATCTAAGCTTGAGAGGGGTAAACTTTGCCCTGTTTAGTTATTTTTTAAGATGTTTTGCTGCCATACAATTAAAAATTACCTGATTAGAAATGCAAATTTTTGCTTAAATATTTGACATTTTTACTATATTTTATTGTGAATAAAATGCAGTTTATAAAACTTGCAGGTCATTGCATTCTATTTTATTTACATTTTACATAACGTCCCAACGTTTTTTGGAATTGTGTTTGCACAACAGGAAAAAATGATCATTTTCACACCACTTAAAAAAGGCCAAACTATTCCATCTAATAAGTCTGGAGTCTGTGTTTAAGTAACCTAGGAATTTGCATGATTATATTAAGTGACTGATTATTTTAGGTACTTTTGTTTAAATTATTTAAATCTAGATTACTCAGATATGGAAAGTGTGCTGAATACTTAAACACAGAGGCTCTTGTTTATCGGTGCAACCATCCCTGCAACAGGGGGCAGACTTTCCCTACACAGAGAGAGGCAGGTACACACACAAAAAAAGAAACATCCATCACGAATAAATAACACAGGTCTTATTTGCCGTAGGTTAAAACCAGAAGCTTTAATTTGTGTGTCATCCTGATCCAAGAGTGTTTTCTGAAGCCAAAGACAAACTGTCGAGTGTTTAATCACAAACTTTAAATTTGGAGCACAGTGTGAATCCTGATGACACACAACACAAATCTTCTACCCATAAACATAAAAATAGATGCTCAGGAATTCACACAAAAAATAAAATAAATAAAAATCCAGTGGAACTGACAGTCATGTTACAAAACGTTGATGAAAATCATGATAGTGATCTTTATACTGGCTCTAATAAGAAAAAAGCAGCCTTAATGATAAAATTTAGTTTAATTTGAAGCTGTTTTCTTTAAAAAGACTGTACCATGACTGTCACTTTGAACAAACTGAGTGTATTGTTACACCCCCAAACCAATGACAATGTCAGGTGYTCAGAGCAGAAAGAAAGGTGCCAGGCACTGAGTAGCTCAGCATGCAGGGTGGATAGCAGCAGCAGCAGCAGCAGGAGCAGCGATGGCAGCCAGTCAGTACACAGGCACATTAAAGTACTCATGACGGGGCTGAGGGAGAGAAATGCACACAGCTTAGAAAATAAGACTACACAGAGTCATAAACATTCAACTGCAGGACATGCAGGACACGGAGCAGGCAAAAGGCATCACTTAAGACAAACTCCTTTGTTCCCCTCACACAGAGTCAGAGCGGTCAGAAAGAGACAAAATTCATCAAAATCCCTACATTGATAAACTGAACTAAATTGCACTTGGTTTTATCAATGAGTTCAAATATTAAAACTAATTAAATCCATCTATAAAACAGTGCTAATAGCTACAACAGCATATCAGGGTCACAGAAATAAACWAAATGGAGGATGAAGAATTTTTTTTTCAAGTTTAGAAAATAAAGTTGAAATGTTGAGGGGGAAAAAAGGTAAAAAATAGTGTTTCAAGACTAAGTTTAAGCTGAACCCTACACTATTTGGGCAATTTCTTTTTTACTATAATTTTAGCTTGCGCCGGTGCACTTTTACTGATAAAATTCCAAAATAACAACACAAAGCATTTCCCTGAAGCACTTTGAGGAGCAGTTTCCTACAGCAGCTGCAGCAGAACTCACAAAACCTCATTATAATTTCACAAGAGTCTGAAACTCAACGTTGACTTCAAACACTCTTAAAGTTAAAAAAGTATATGTGATTATTCTCTTGTTCTTAAGTAAAAACATTTAAAGCATCCTAGACCCCGAGTTCCACTTCATCTGAGGCTACAGCCCACAATGTCTAGGGGGTAAAAAATAATTAAATAATACTAAATGTTCCAAATCTGTCTATTTTAATAGACAAAGTGTACTCCAGCAGATTACATCAGAAATGTGTAGACAGCTGCCAAGTTGGGTACAAAGTGTGCAGAAAAATGTTAACAAAGAAAAAGGCAGTTTTGCATTCAGTGCACATAAAAAATAGAATTTTTTTTAAATTAGCTGTGCAAAATACAACTGCACTGCTAACTGGTCAATTGGTCCCAAATACTCTGCAAGGAAAAAACACTGACTTACCGTTTTTACCATATTTTTAATCATTTTATTTTTGTTTGTTTTTATGTTTATTTTATCTTTTTACCATTCTTTGTTTTGTGTGCAGCCATTGTGTCTATTGTTTTTGAATGTGCTAAATCAATTTCGCTTTTATTTTTTCACAAATGGAGTTTAAACGTAAATTCAACTTGGAACACTGGTGACCTCACCTGCTCCTGCGGACCTCGTCATCTCAAGCTCAGCTCTGTCCAATCATCGCAAACCCAGCTACGTCCAATCAGCTCCTGTCTGCCAGTAAATAAAAGCCAGCCACCTCCATCACACAGTCTGCGTGTCAGCTGACCGTCAGCCTGCCACCACCCCTCCTCCACCCTTCATTTTCTGGAGAGGGTGCATCTTGACGGGTTCTTCCACGTTCGGCCGTGTCTCTTCCCGTCCCTCAACCCAGCCGGTCAAGGCAGATGGCCACCTGTCCTCAGCCTGGTTCTGCTGGAGGTTTCTTCCTGATAACAGGGAGTTTTTCCTCTCCACCGTTTGCTCAGGATGGGAGTCTGTGATGAAGTCATTCAACACAAACTGCTGGCTTCTTCTTTAGATTGTTCTTTTCATGACCACCACCACCAATGTCAGGCCCCAGGGGGATTAAATCTCCTACCCCTAACTTAAAGCATCTTGTATGAGCTTACAGCTTCACTCAGCACTCTTGTCCTATGCCGGGGTCCGAGCGCCAAACTCTAATGCCATTTATGTCATAACTTTGTTGATCCGGTCATGTCAATAAACCTCCTAAATTTCATTCTGCCTTGTGTGAGTCTTTCCAGGCTGAATTCTGAGTTACCAACTAGGCTCCAACAGTCACACTTCAGTTTTAAGTGTTTGAGACTCTTATTGTGAAAGAGTTCTACTTGTTGTTTCTGTTGCTACGAGAGTAATAAAGACAGAAAGCTTGACTAGTTCAGAGAAAATACTTTGTGTTGTTATCATTTTGTAGTTTAACGTAAAAGCTCACCTATAACACTTAGTTGCAATATTATTAATGTAAAATTAAACTAATACAGTTAGTGGGTTTTCCTTGATCAGGTTTAGTCCTGAAACTCTATTCTAACTACAATACCTACATTTTCACTCCAATCTTAAAACTTAGAGGCAAAAAATGTTATTTGCACATTTTCCTTCTAAGCATCTTCTTATAAGCCTTCATAAATAAATGTCACATAAATAAATAAAAAAAACATGTAACCAACAACGTAAGTGTGTCTAAACAGTGAAAAGATCACTACGGGTAGAGACTGGGAATAAGATCAGAAAAACAATCTGAACAAGCAGGAACTGTAACTGTACACAGTTAAATATCAACATACAGTAAACTACAGGACTCTAGTGGTACAGACAGTCTATAGCTTCACAGACACAACGTATTCACCTTAGCCGACCTAACTCTGGAAAAGACCAGAGGATTCTGATGTCATATTTGGGATCATCACACCTGTGAGGCAAAGATTTTCATCAGGTAAAGACAAATGATCCACTAGCTCTGCAATTAAACTGACCTAGAATACTAAAGTTGTAGAGAATATGCTCGGGGAATAGGAGGATAACTGCACCACTTCAACAGCTATGTCCTGGTCATCAGGACGTCTCTGCTCAATTTATCTCTGATGTCTCCCATGCTGATGTGATCTGAGATTCAAACCTTCAGAGGCTCCATTATTCTAAAAGAAGAGTAAGTATACAGAGTACCAGTCAGCTCGAGAGAAAAAAAAATCATTAAAGGCTTATCAAAATCACCTCCACTAAATCTGCTGTGGTATGTTTTCCATATAACTTGTGCACTTTGCACTTTCTGAACTCAATGAACTTGAGGCATCAGTTTCACCGTGCAGCACTTGGCCTCCGTTTCAATCCGTTTCTGGATTTTGTTTATCCTGTACAATTCCAACACTGTTGTGCTTCAAAAGGTTCCAGCTGTGTAACCTGATTACTGAACTGCTCATTGGAGCACATTGTAAGCTAACTCGTTCCCTCCTGTGTCACTTGCAGGAATTCCAACACCACAGGAAATGTTTGAAAATTTTGATTTGATTGCTGTTCTGATGATAAAATAATCACAATAAGAAAAGGCAGCACATAGCATTTTCCCTTTCATTTAGTCCATAAAGTTATTGGTTTATTTAACCAAGAAAAAAATAGATATCCAGGTACTACTGGTGCAGTCAGATCCAGTGCCTGAACCACGAGGAAGAACTGTTCAAGTTAGTGAGGAACTTTAACTTTTCCTTTTCAGGATCATAATACCGTATTACGGTATCATGGCAACTTATGATGGAAAGATTAGTTGCTTCAGAAGAGGTGACTGGTCTAGTCAATTAAAAAATAAAAAGCATGCCCATCTGTATCCTCACTGGCCAAGAAGTGGTCCAGCAACAGTCCTGCACAGCCTGAGTGAGGGTGTGGAGTTACAGGCTCACTTACATTGGTGCAGTATTATCTGAAAGGACAGGTGGCAGTACACTACATAACCAGTGGAAATGTAGTACTGCAGTATTGTAGTAAAGTAGCAGTGTATTGTAACTTGGCACATGGACCAAGTTACAAAAATTGGAAGGTGCACAGCCATACGCCATGACATTGTGTGGGGCTAACATGCAGGGGTGGTGTAGTGGTCATTGCAAATTACTCTTACAGTGGGGACGGCGTAATTGTGTCACTGTTGGCGCACACCCTTGCACCATGTTCAATTAGTCAAGTATAAACCAAGCTTTAGGCAGGTCTGTTAAGTCAAATCACACCTAAGGCTGTTGGCTGTATGTAATGCTGGTTTGCTGAGGCAATTTACCAAGATTGACTGTTTTTATTCATAAAAATGTTTAGACACTTAAACAAGCCAGGCTTTAAAGAGATACACTGTATTTATACCGTGTATTAGTGCCAGGACAAACAGTGAGACCTTTGTCATTGCCTTTACTCTCAAAGGCCCCCTTCACAATAGATAATGACCCTGCTACGATGGAAAAACTCAGCTAGAATGTGAATGATCTTTGCAGGGTGTTGGTGAGGGCTTCGGTTCATATTAAAAACACAATGGACTCCACTTAATATTAAAGGTCATGGAAGGTTTTGAGCATGCACTAAGCTTTTGTATTGAGGTTGTGATGGCTGCGTATTGAGGGTACTGGAGGGAGTGTGGTATAAATGTAACGGTGACGAGAGGCTCATACCCACTGGTGTACACTGGTCATCATGAATTTAAGGGTAAAACTCTCAGCCAGCCCACCACACTGCACAACTACAGCAAGTATGGTAAGTTATTGCAACACTATTGGTGGCTCAGCCTCTATGCAACAATAAAAACAAATAGCTGTCCAATATTTGTCTTATTGATGCAAAGGAAGAAGCACATGTTCTCATCATAGTCAGGCCTGATGAATTTGGATGATGTGGTGCTGCTGGTGAAGGCACATATGCAGTAAGAATAAGCTATTAGGCAAGTATAGAGAAACAGTCTGTAGAGGGAATTAGAGAAAGTAGCAGCTTCATGATAGTCTTCACACTATAGTAATTTTTTTCTAAACTGGGCGGCTGTGGTGGAGTGGTTAGGGGAGTCGATCTGGAACCAGAAGGTGGCTAAATCGCTGATTCGCTCATTCCGCTGTCAATCAAATAGGGATTCAGGCTCAGACAGATCATCCAATCATCATACAGAAGCTGAGCGTCCGAGCCAGCCCACTGCTCCATAGACCCCCAGAGACGCTCAGCATCCGACGGGCGGGACAAAGCCAGCATTTAGCCAATGACTCGTCTCGTTTTGCTGCATTTTTTTGCCTTGCTATTGAAGTCTGTGGAAGCTGAGTGTCCGCACTGTTTAAAGCACTGTGACGCTGTGAGAATGAGGGAGAGGAATGCTGTGTCGTTACCAGTGATAAGAAGCTGATTCTGAACAAAAGTTGAGCGCGTTGTAGCGCATATTTAGTCAATGACGTACTCACATTAGTATATATTTAATCACTTTTTTTTTTTTACATTTTAGGGGAAGCTGAGCTTCCCTTGCAGTCTTAGAGCAATCACCTCTGGGGGATATAGCATTAACTATGTATAAACTAATGCCACGTATTTATTAGTAGGTTATTAGAAGTTCCAGAGGTAATTGCCTTAGTGATCATCATTTCATCATCATCATTTACTTAGTAATGCTTTACAATGCTAATAAAATGGCGCCATCCATAATTTATAAAAACTAAACAGCTTGCAGTATTTTTACCCTCTATGTTTTACAGTTGAAGTTAATATTTATCAAATAATGTTTAATGTAATTGGGGATCCCTTTATTAAGTATTATTGTTCAGAAATCAATAATCTGTCATTTCATTCAGTGCTGTTAATATAAGCTTAGACCAGTCTCTACACAGGCAGCATGGTCCTTCCAATTAGTATTTAAAGAAAAATTAATCTATTGTATTATACTATATTAAAAAGAACTAACAAATGATTTTCTTCTTTCCATTTTAAATAATGTAAAGTTTTAAATTGCCAACAGTTCAGGCAAACCTGATAATTGTTGGATTAATGTGCCTGTAAACGAGACTGTTTAGCGAGAAAAACTTGAAACATTCAAATTTGAGTCCATGCCTGCAATTACCCATACGGTGCATAATATATGTTTCACTCAAAGTCATGAGGGCAGTCAGTCTGACAGAAAAACATGCAGATAGAAGCTGGAAACCCATGCTGTCTGAGTGCACCAGGCAGGTAGTTACCAATTGTCTGGACAGAAGAAGAGATAAACTTTTACAAGATCTCCTCATTTGGTAAACTTCCCCAGTCTTCACTCTGGCTCTACAAATACAGAATTGAGCCAATCAGAGACCTATTTTCTCTCTTCCACTCAGGGTAAACTTGGATCACTTTGCCTCTTTTCATGTCAGATAACATCAAAATTATCCACTTTAAAAAAGCTCACAAAGAACCTACCACCGGCCTTTTCGGGTCACTGCAGTCTTAGATGGTGACATATTGAGCTCAAGCTATGCCAAATCTAAGAAGCCTTTCCCAGTGTTTCTTTTTTTGACACCTTATGTAAACTGTCCCCAGTGCTGGCTGTTCTTTCCAAATAATATCACTTTTCTTTGTCGAATGATAATGGGCTGTCAGCAGTGGCCTGATTTCCTTTCCGAGAACTCATTAGCTCTGTCCTTTTGGAGCACTATCTGACTAAATGTTGAGCAAACAAAAGAAGCAAAGCATCAGCTTGACTAATCAAATCTAATGTATTATGTTCTACTTTGTCATACTGCATACTACTATTGCATACTGCCCTTTTTAATCAGTAAACTGTAGTTCTGCTCCAGTTTTCTTTTTAAGGAAGACTATGAATTAGATGGAGAAATTCAATGCCATTTACTATTTAGAAGTTAAGGTTCTTGCTCTGTGCCAGCAGTGGTACACATCACACTGATGACATGTTTATATCAATGAAGTCACAAGTTGAGCTAACAACTTATTGTTTAAGAAGACTTTAAATGATTCCTAAAAGATTTCAAACATGTTACGAGTGTTTAGTTGTTATTCTACATGCTCTCACTCAATAAGTGCTGGTTATGTTGTTCTTTAGCCAAGACCTACTTTTGCTTACTTAGTCTGTACTTGTACTTTAGTGCATACAAAAAGTAGCCACTTACTTTGGTTCTTTTCTAGGAATGTGAAGATTATCTGCTTTGTACTGATTCACAGACATGCATGTGCTCAATTGACTGGACTGGTAAAGCACTAATGACTGTGTACAATGTGGAGGTACAAAGTAATGAAAGTTTGTTACCACCCAAAGCAGAACAAGTGCATGTACATGGGTAGGAAACTTTTTTAGGGATTTTCGTACGAGAAAGCTTTATTAAGATCACTTGTAATAGTTACTGTACCTATGGAGCTATTTTTATGAGATTAAAGAAATTGAGTACAGTGATCCCTCGCTATAACGCGGTTCACCTTTCATGGTCTCGCTGCCTCACGGACTTTTTTGTGCAGTTCATTTTTCACAGAGCATTGTGTTCTTTGTCCTGATTGGCTAAAAAGTCTGTGCTCAACAGGCTAATGTAGGGGTCACCTCGAGTGAAGAAACAATATTTACTGCCTCTAAGCAGGCCTCAGACAGGCCTGACGAGAGGACAGGAACTCTGTCACAAACTGAACTCTATTTAGGCCATGACAGGTCATTCTGACCGTGGAAGAGAACCCCTCAGTTCTCTTAATCAGATAATGGACAGAACAATCTCTTCTGTTCGTAATTCATTTGTTGTTTAACTAAGAATGATTATGCATTTGTTAAATCATGATAATGACTGTCACAGGAAAAGTGGAACCACTTCTTTTCTTTTATCGTGCCTTAAAGATTAATAATGGTATAAAAGAATCACAGAAAATCTGATTACAATGTTTTCATTGTGTTTTTATGTAAATCACTGTTTTTATTTTACTGTGAACACAGTAATATAATTGTGTATTTTTCTTAAGAAAATCTTTCCTTTATCTGGACTAACAGAAGGTTCAGAACTGATTATAAAACAGAAATGTTAATTAATCATCATAAATGTTTTGAGGTGATTTCTCTTAGTCTATTAGAAGAAAGCTGAAAAGAGCTTATCATATATGTTGTTGGACAACCACAGAAGTTTAACCTTGGGCTGGCGCCGGCTGGCAACTCTTTATCTTTCTTTCTCTGACTCATCTCTAAGCCTGAGAGCGGAACCAAAGTTCATCCGTTTCTTTTGCTAACCCGGACGGCTTTGAGCGACACACTCTTCTTCCTGATTCCAACCTAGGAAGACAGCTGGGATTCTCTCTGGAGAAACCTCAGTTTGGCTCAAAGTCTGATCCCATGAGCTAATTAGGGAAGACTTCACAGCCAGGGACCCGGCACGCCTGCCGGTGGTCTCAACCCGAGGCCGAGCCTCTAAGTGTGTTTTTAACTCCCGAGGGGAGATTTTATTTTGGAAGGAGGAACCAGATACGGCTTGAATTTTTCTGGCTTGGACTGAAACAGACGAAATTTACCTGGAAAAACACCTGTTCGCCAAAGTAAGCGAGCCGACATCAGTTCCCTGACTGATCGGAGGCAAGTCAGCTCCTACCCTGAGGGTGCCTTAAGAAGTCATCACCAGGTAAAGCTGATGTGTTCGGAGTGACGTGTCATGTGGAACCTGAGCTTAGAAAAGAAGTGCAGTTCCGGTTGACCCTCACTTTGATAAAAGTAAAAGTCGTAGTAACATACTAATCTTACTTTCCTCCTTTCCTTGTTCTTAATTTGCCAAAACTTAAGCTAAAAGTGCCAGTAAAATTGTTTGGTTGTTAACATCAGAACTGACGTTTTACTGTTCTATATAAGTAATCTGAGTTGATGTGAATTGAAATTCGGACTCGGGTTTTTTCTAATTTAACTCTGACGCTTGTTATGGGAATACCACAATCAAGTGTAACTTATGATCTGTTCAATTTGTGTAAATAAATGATTGCATAGTCTTTTACGAATCAACTTGAACTCGTCTGAACGTTCACTTGTGTCACTTTTCACTTCGCACAGTCAAGATATTAACAAGTAATGAGAAATACCTTGGTAAAAGTTTCCTCATAACCTTATGTATGAGAGATGTGGGAAAAACGTAATTCACCTTAAGCTCACTCTTACACTATCAACATGTCAGAGCCTGTAGGATGATTAAAAAAAAACAATAAGTAACACCAAAAAAAAACCCATCTTCCAACCTGTTCTGCCGCTAGAAATAAGTTCTGGACTTTTTCCACTCTTCTTTCCTCCTGCTGTGCAGCAGGCACTGCCGGTGGGGGGAAAAAAATGTCTGTCAGCTCGCAGCTCCTGGAGTGGCAAAACTAACCGAACAATCCGCCTCTAAATTATCTGGTGAATTAATTATCTGGTGTGCGCAACTTTTGCTTGCTCTTTAGTAAATAAAGCAAAGCCATTTTCTTTATTTTATCTTTATTTCACCCGTCATTAAGACAGACAGGTGTTCCTCACTCTTCAGACGCGCGTTTAGTCCACTTCTGCGTTCAACACTGAATGCGCTTCAGCGCGTCCAAGGCGTTGGGCGCATTTTTGCTGCTCAAAACACGTTCAGTGGGAACCCGRTGTACCAGCCACTACTTCACGGATTTCGCCTATCACGGGTTGTTTTTGGAACGCAACCCCCGCCAAAAATGAGGGATCACTGCACATTGGAATTCTTGTGTGTGTTTCTCTGAGTCAAGCCGTTAAAATCACAAGTTATAAATATAAATAGATAAAAAAATTAATCAAAAGAAGGCTGGAAGCTGATTCTATCAATAAGAGACCAAACCTGAGCAGGTTTAAGTATTGCACATGGTCATCAGTATTGCACATAACTGCAAGATTACAGAGTAACAGTCTTCTAAAGGAAAATGTATGTATTGGTTGATGAATGGGTTGGTGTCAGTGTCTGTGCGGGAGTTGGATCAGTGTCTGTGAGGGAGATAGACGTCTTTGTTTTGGTGTGTTCATATTTTGATATTATGGAATGCTTATGGGGACATTTTGTTGTTGTGTGTAAATCTGCTTGGTCCACACATTGAAAAAAAAACTATTTGTGGTCAGGGCAGGGTTAGGTTTAGGGTAAGGGATCTGGGTTCGGCATTTGAATGGAAAAAGGATGGTTCTGGTATGCATCAAAATGAAAATGATGCTGCGTTCACACCGAACGCGATTTCAGCGTCAAAATCACGTCCAATGCTTCAAGTTGGACGCTTGTGCAATTTGAGGTTAAATGAGAGTCAAAATTGCTCTTGAAGTGCTTGATACATGTCCAGCACGTCAAGAGCCTCCCCCTCCCTCCTCTGCCGTTCTCTCCTCCTCTATTGGTCTCTGTTTAATGTCAGATGAAATAAAGAAAGTGGCTTTGCTTTATTTACTGAGTGCAAGAGAATCTCACTCATCAGATAATTCAGAGATGTTCTGAGTTTGGTAAGTTTCATCATCCAGGAGCTGAGAGCTGACTCAAGGCTCGCTTTAAGAACCATTTTTTCCCCGAGTCCAGTTTGATGAGCCGCTGACCCGCATCTGTGGTGATATCTCCTGCCAGGACACCGACTGCAGGCACTTGATTTCAGCTAAAGAGCTCCTGTCCATCTGTCTCAGGTTAGTAGACATTCAGGAAACTGCCCCGTCGGAAAACCTGTCACTACGTCACACAGAGGAGTCTCTCTGATTGGTTGACACGGCGCGTCGAGCTGCAAAATTTAAAAATTTTCAACTTCAGTGTTCGACACGCTTGACGCATCGAACGCTCAAATCGCACTGCTCTCATCACGCTTGATGCGCCACAACACTTCCCGGCGCTGCTTGACACACATCCACCATAGACTTTGCATGCAAACCTGACACTCCTGATGCTGAAATCACGTTCAGTTTGAATGCAGCATGAGCTACAGCATGTGCATTATTTTGACTCAAGGGCAACAGGAAGCAAAGTCCTGTCTTTTTTCACATCCTGATGAAACAGTCTTTGCTGGATCCTTTCACAGCTGTAGTATTGTTTTTCACGCAACTGAGGCTCGTTGTGAGCTAGTGGCTGAGGAACTTTATTTCCCTTGATGGCAAGAGGCTGCCGAGGTGTTATCCTCTTCAGTGTTTCCCCTAGGAAATTGGTCTTGGGGGGGCTACTTGTTTTATGAAAACATAAATTTATGCGACTCACCTTCAATTATGGTAATAAATTTCCACATACATGAATATTTAATTACCTAACTACATCCTAAAGTTAATGACTTCTCATGATAATTATCAATAATAATTTATTGTAGCAAATTAATATTGATAATAAGTGATCAGAACTGTGTGCAGCAGATGATCTGAGTCCAGAGTTCTCAGTTTGAAACCTTCTGGAGCTCTTCTGTGTGACTCTAGGTGTGACAGAGTGTGGATGGTTGATTGTCTCTTTTGTGTCCCTGATGGAGACTGGAGACCTGTCCAGGTGTCTCTGGTGAACTGGAGACCTGTCCAGGTGTCTCTGGTGAACTGGAGACCTGTCCAGGTGTCCCCTGCCTTCACCCAAAGGCAGCGAGGACAGGTTCCAGCCCCACCCTGAACCTGATTAGAAACAAGGAGGACAGGAGGATGATTTTTCTTTATAGCAGGAAACAGACATTTAATTATAAAACTTGATTTATTTTATGTTAATCTGAATCAGTTTAGTGTTGTTTGTAAATTTATTTGACAGTTTTGTAGGAATGAACATGTTTGTAATGTTTGTTCAAAATAAACCTGTTTCTTATGACTTCTGTAACATGTTTTGAATAAAATATTATCAGTAAAAAAACCTCGAATCATGTCCTTTCTAAGAATTAGAACTCTCTTGTAGATATAAAGGATAACATTTAGAAAATGCAATTATGCAACTTTCAAAAAAACTTCCTCTCAGTCACTGAAAATAATTTATTTATCACATTTTAAAGACGATTATTATCTGGGCTCTTAAGGGTTAATGCTCCTGAACGGGACTGTTTGACCTGCAGTGTGATGTGTGTGACAGAGGAGAGGAGAGGAGAGGAGAGGAGCAGCTCAGCTCCATGTTTGAGTCCAGCAGGACCTGTACAGCAGCTGATTCTGTCTGGATTTGAGTTTACAATCTACTCTGGTTACTTTTTTCAAGTTGAGGGACATTACAGCTGCTCTGCTGATCAGCGCTTTTTATAGAACATGAACGGACTCGCGGGAACCTGGTCGCACGCGGGGTCTGTGTTGGTGATTCTACATTATTGATAAGGTAACCATGATGTGGCTGCACCTGTCACATTTTATTTTAAAGAAAGAAAAAGTAGCTTGCAAAGCTGTCGCATCGGTGCACCACAGACAGCGCTCAGCCTTGCTCTGCGCCATCTTTTTTCCCCAAGTTTGGTGAGAGGTGGATATGGAGGGATGCAAAAAATAGCTCTGGACTTGATCTGGACTTATTTAAATAAAAATGACTAACATGCCGTGGAATTCTTAGACGGACGGGCCGTCTCGTTGGCGGCCGGGGGCTTGTATAATGGTAGGGGAAATACTGCTCGAAATATAGGATTGGGTCCTTGGTTTTAGCTTTGTTGAGAAGAAGGTTGAGGCCAAGTGTTGGAGGGTGGAATGAAATGTTAGTGCAACTGCATATATTAATAGATCAGATTTGGCAGCACAGTTCAGTGATTAGTACTGATGCCTCACAGCAAGAAGGTCCTGGGTTTGATCCCCAGTTAAGACCTGAGTTCTTTCTGTGTTGAGTTTGAATGCTCTCTTTGAGCTTGCAATGATTTTCTCCAGGTACTCCGGTTCCCCCCCACAGACCAACAACATGTACAATGTGTTGCCTTCAGGCCCATGCCTTCCTTGCAAAAGAGATTGTTGATCTTAATGGGACTTGCCTGGTTAAATAAAGAGGGGTTCAATGTGTCTGGAGCCAGAGTATGTGGCAAAGAACCATCTTTCCAGACATCTCATAGCTTCTGAAGTGATTATTAAGGTTCTGAGGTTGTTTATAGCGGCTATGTTGGGTGTTTTTTGGAATTCAAACTGTAACAGAGGACTGTGTGTGTGTGTGTRTGGGATGGGGGGAGTTCACTGTGAGAAGGAGATGTTAAAGATGTTAGTATAAACCTGCGCAAGCTGCTCTGCACTGGCTTTCAGGATTCTTGGTGACAGTCAGGATCCACAGTCTTTCAGGGGTTTAACCTGCCTGAGGACTTTAAGAACTTGTGTTCAGGGGACTTTTAAAGGCTTATCCTGGTTGTTCTGGTCAAACCTGGTTTAAAAAACTGTTTAGCTTGTCTGACAGAATGTCATTTTGAACCACAGCTGTTATCATCCTTCCTGTAGTTTGCTATTAATTAATTACCACATGCTTTTTGTATGTCTATATGTATTCTTGCAAATAGTTTATAGTGTAAAATGTTTGTTATGGACAACATTAAAAATAACATTCTAATTACTGTTGATTTATTTTAAAGACTTTGTAAATTGAAATGTTTTTAGTGAAATATTTCTTGTGTTAAATCTTGTTTGTTTGGTGACAACAGGATATATAAACTGAATGTATGAGATGTTTGAACCCTTGGCTTTAATATACAGGCCATAATGCATAACCCTTTAAATATTAAATAAGCCAATTTCTGCTGTTGTGAGCTGAAGTTGTACCCTGGTCCTTCAAGCAGATGAGATCTTGAACCTGGTTTTAATCTGGTTAAATAAAGGAAATTAAATGAAGTTTAGGTCTGACTGGAAGACGGAATTTGTGACTCCAATTGTCCTCTCTCAAAAAATGTAAATCTACGAAATTAATGTTTGTGTGGTCTCAGAAATGAAGATAAGACTGTTTCTATGTTTCTAAACTTCAGTGTGAGTTCTGATCAATTCAACCTAAAGCCTGAGCTGAAGGAGCATTAAAAAAAGCAAATTTTCTTGGTTATTACTGAGGCCATTAGGATCTAAGCATTGGTTTACATTATGTTGTAAAGTTGATGGTTAGTGTCTAATAATGTGGAGCCATCAGAGATTTAAATTTTGCAAAAAGATAAACTTTAAGCAGAAAAAAAAACGCACACCAGCAACTCCTATTTTCATGGTTTGGTCCAAAAGTCTGAGCAAAAGCTGCTGTGTGTTTTTTCTTACAGGCCTTTAGTGTCGATGGTGAATCTACAGCCTAAGACTACTGACCTAAAACTACAAGATGGGTAGTTTCATAAACTGTACCTGCAAAGAGGCGCATCTGAAAGTCTATATTCTGCGAATCACAGTAAAGAACACACAAGCACAAAGAAAAACATGTCAGCTACATTCAAGATTCAGAACCCTAATCAAAGGACACATAAAGCTTAGAGAAGAGTCTGACATTAAGATCTGAAAAAAATAGGATGATAGACCTCAGAGGACAGTACAACTTTACAGTAACATCAGTTCGAATCTACGCCATAAAAAGAGGTGAAAGTCATTCTGGGAATAGCTGGCAGTACCATACTTTTTCAAATGAGTATTTCTCACATACATAAACCTTATTTTAAAAAGTCCATATCTTAGATTCATGCTGCAAATTAAGCTGAAAAGGAACAAAAATCCTGAGGTGACTGAGTCCTAACAGGTGTCATTAAAAGAAGAATATAATATGTTACAAGACTATAATGTGTTTACTGTTCGCTTGCAAACATTGTTTTTTTAGAGCTTTTATTTTCCTAAATGTAGAGCACACTAGAAAAGCTTTCTTACAGAACAGTTGTGTGGACAATAACCAGGATTCTTTTGGCTTGTCATATAATCTTCATGAGGATGATGTTGATCTCAGAAAACTGATCCTCTGCTGGCTGACATGACAGTCCAGTCCAGTCCAGTCCAGTCCAGACCATACCATACCATACCATACCATACCATACCATACCATACCATACCATACCATACCATACCATACCATACCATACCTTCTTTATTTTTAGAGCACGTTAAACAACTTCATCAACTTCAACTTCGTCTTTGCCTGAGATGGCTGTAAAGCTCTGTACAACTATAATTTTATTCCTCTATATAAATTAGTGTATTTACCCCCTGAAGCTTAATATGATTTATATGTAATAAAATGATCAATTATTCAAATTTACATGTATGAGAGTTGATCTCAACACAAAGCTCAATTCGTTGTTTTTTTCTTATTATTATCGATTAGAAACTCTTTGTTGTTTCATTAAAAAAAATAAAAACAGGTCTTTGGGGTGAAAAGTCGAAATGTTTTTGTTTTTACAGTCTGTTACAGCTTTAGTTTATGTTGTGGCAAGGTGATTAAATCTCTGGCCTAAGTAGGGGGGATTCTGTGTTTGTCTTGCTTAAGTGGAACAGTGACCTCTGACAAAAACAAAACTTGTTGAAACAACTGAAGTGATGTAAAGAAGAGTGGGCCAAACTACATCCACAATGATGTGACAGAATGAATGAGTCAGACAGAAAACTACTGAACTGAATTGTATTGAGACAACAAACAAGCAGGATACCATCACAATAATCTAAATTAAATATGGGTGCATCAATAAATTGGTCAGCCCATTTATTGGGACCAATTTCCTTATTTTGGGAGATCGGAAGTAAGTTGATACTTAAGACCAGTGGAAAAGATCAGCTTCTCATTTACCTCCAAAACGGTCTGAAAATCAGCCACTGCCCCTGTATTTGCTCTGCTGTGAGCAATACCTAATGTCCAGTTAGAACTAGTTTGTATTGTTTCAAGGATATTATTTAATGTTTTTTTAAATAAGATTGGAACATTGAAAGTATTGTGACCTTATAACACCTGACAGTGTCTGTTTTTAAAAAAATCTGTATTCGCTAAAATCGAGAACAGCAGGTCAGACTTTGGCCAGAAAACTGCAATCATGTGCGCCCCTAGAATTAAAACGTGTAATGTGTAATAACGGCTTGTATTTCAAGAAGGGGGCTCTGCAGTACATGCTGTCCTGTGTGCAGAGTTGACCCTACCCGTGATTGGTCAAATCAACTTGTCTTGTGGGGCAACTTAAGAAGAAGTAATGATAATAGTAAAATAATATGATTTATTGACTGCCTAGGTACAGTTTCAAACAGAGCAATGACTCAAATAAAAATTAACTAGAACATGTAAACATAATTTACTGACTTCAAATTTCATGTGGCAAGCACCTTCCTGCCTCAAATTATGACTAATATTCATATTCATGATTTTTAGCAATTTTTTCACAGGCTGGTTAGGGATGTTTTGACAGAGCCAAATTGTTACATGTCCCTCCAAATGTACATCGTTCAAATTTTGTGCTGCTAGCACCTTCCTGTTTCGAGTTATGACTAAAATTTACAGTGGTTTGCAAAAGTATTCATACCCCTTGAACTTTTCCATATTTTGTCACATTACAACCACAAACATAAATATATTTCACTGGAATTTAATGTGAAAGACCAACACAAAGTGGTATACAATTGTGAAGTGGAAGCAAAATTTTACATGAATCAAAACATTTTTTACAAATAAAAAACTGAAAAGTGCGACGTGCAAAAGTATTCAGCCCCCTTTTCCCTGAGTGCAACCAATTGCATTCAGAAGTTGCCTGATGACTGCTAATGACTCAAAAGGGTCCACCTGTGTGTAATCTAATCTCAGTACAAATACAGCTGCTCCGTGACGGCCTCAGATGTTGGTTAAGAGAATATTGGGGAGCAAACAGCATCATGAAGTCCAAAGAACACACCAGACAGGTTAGGAATATGGTTTTGGAGAAGTTTAAAGCAGGCTTAGGTTATAAAAAGATTTCCCAAGCTTTGAACATCTCACGGAGCACTGTTCAATCCATCATCCGGAAATGGAAAGAGTATGGCACCACAGTAAACCTGCCAAGACAAGGCCGTCCACCTAAACTTACAGGCCGAACAAGGAGATCACTGATCAGAGAGGCAGCCAAGAGGCCCATGGTGACTCTGGATGAAATGCAGAGAGCCACAGCTCAGGTGGGGGAAACTGTCCACAGGACAACAATTAGTCGTGCACTACACAAATGTGGTCTTTATGGAAGAGTGGCAAGGAGAAAGCCATTGTTAAAAGAAAACCATAAGAAGTCCCGTTTGCAGTTTGCCAGAAGCCATGTTGAGGACACAGCAAACATGTGGAAGAAGGTGCTTTGGTCAGACGAGACCAAAATTGAACTTTTTGGCCACAATGCAAAACGCTATGTGTGGCGGAGAAAGAACACTGCACATCACTCTGAAAACACCATCCCCACTGTCAAATATGGTGGTGGCAGCATCGTGCTCTGGGGGTGCTTCTCTTCAGCAGGGACCGGGAAGTTGGTCAAAGTTGATGGGAAGATGGATGGAGCCAAATACAGGGCAATCTTGGAAGAAAACCTGTTGGAGTCAGCAAAAGATTTGAGACTGGGGCGGAGGTTCACCTTCCAGCAGGACAACGACCCTAAACATAAAGCCAAAGCTACAATGGAGTGGTTTAAAAAAAAGAATATTCATGTGTTAGAATGGCCCAGTCAAAGTCCAGACCTAAACCCAATTGAGAATTTGTGGCAAGATCTCAAAACTGCTGTTCACAAACACTCTCCATCCAATCTGACTGAGCTTGAGCTGTTTTGCAAGGAGGAATGGGCAAGAATTGCAGTCACTAGATGTGCAAAGCTGGTGGAGACATACCCTAAAAGACTTGCAGCTGTAATTGCAGCAAAAGGTGGCTCCACAAAGTATTGACTCAGGGGGGCTGAATAATTTTGCACATCACACTTTTCAGTTTTTTATTTGTAAAAAATGTTTTGATTCATGTAAAATTTTGCTTCCACTTCACAATTGTATACCACTTTGTGTTGGTCTTTCACATTAAATTCCAGTGAAATATATTTATGTTTGTGGTTGTAATGTGACAAAATATGGAAAAGTTCAAGGGGTATGAATACTTTTGCAAACCACTGTATATTTATATTTTAAAAAAATCTGTGCTTCCTGCTCGACTCAACCCCCCCCCACACACACACACACAACTTCTTCAAACCTTATTATCGATTTGACCAATCACATCTTGGGCCCACAAAGTAAGAGACTCCTACTTAGTGACTGCAAAGACTCCCTTCTCTTGTACAGTATTTTACATGCCTCTGGACTGAAAAAAAAAAAAGAAAGTCTGAACTAAAAAAGAAGGTAGATTACAGATGAAAATGAAAACAGAGAAGTTCCCTTAATAAAACAAGATGTTTACAGATAAACTGGTTAGATCTCTTACCTCCTGCAGCAGGTCAGCCTGCTCGATGGCCTTCAGAACATTTTTCTTGGACGTCTCCTGAGCCTCCCCGCCCAACAAGAACTCATCCAGGATGAAGTAAGCCTTCTCAAAGTTGAAAATAATGTCAAGCTCACAAACCTGTTCAACACAAATATAAAAATAAAAAACACAAACGTATTAAATATTAATTTACCTCAAGATTTTGAGGCTGAGTAACAGGTTGCAACCCAACAAGGAGAAATTTAATCATAGATAAAAAAAACAACAACCAAAAACAAAAAAACAAAAAACAAAAGAGAAGACAGAACGCACACTGCCGAAGTATTTATCTAGCAGTTCCACGTATCTGTGAATGATTTCCAGAGTGATGAGCTCATTGTCCTGGTCCTCAATGGCACAGCAGAAGTACAGGCTGGCATATCTGCAACACAAATGATCCAAACCTCARCTCAACCAGCATCCTTCACTGCAAACTGCAACGTCAACCAGACCAAAGGACCTGCAAGGAGAGCTGACTTTATACATTTAACTTGGGCAGGATTCCCAAGTGATGCACTGTTTCCCTGCTCACCTTAATGCTGCTGAGGAAGCAGGTCTCAGTTATTGTTTAGCATGGCTGCTTACTGTGTGCAGAGTATTCATTAAAAACCAGAAACCAGAGCAGAATGCTGATTCAGTTAAGCCCTATTCTTTATCCCTGATAATCCCAAAGGTTCTCTTTAAGCATGTGATGATTGGCTAATAAAAGACTTGGTCAGTTGATCCTGTTGGAGCCGGAAGGACAGCAGACTGGACTGAGCAGTGGACTTTAGACAAATGATCAGTAAAAAATAGTGACTCACTTTTCAAACTAGGAGGAAGGAAGCTCCTCGTTAAAATTAAAACTGGTTTCTGGTGGGATTCTTTAGATTCTTAATGTTTTCATGATCCAACTCAAAGTTTTCTACTGAATGTGCTGCACAGCCACATCCAGCAAACATAATGATGCACTTCACATTTTTAACTGCCCATGGTTTATGGAAGCGAGGCCGTGTTTGTAATAGTGGCTAATTAATGAAAATGATAATGGCAAGTGGGATTTTACAACAAATACAACATATCACACATCTCCATGTTACAACTGGCAGTTTGAAAGTTATCAGACATCCATTTAGCATCACATTAAATCCTATAATGTCAGTATTTGTTGTCACACAAAGCTCAGACATTTACCTGAAGAAAATACTTTACCTACAAGAAGTTTAATGTCGTCAAACCAGGATAAGAATCATCAACAAGATGAGAACTGGTGAATAAGATCCTGAATAGATTAGGTATTAAACTACTTAGTTAAAAAGACAAAATTTCCAACTTTCTGCTATGCAGGTTCTGGTTCAGAGCCAAATGTCATATTTTAAGTCAAGCCACCACTAAACCTAACTAACTAAGATCCAACAAACATTATCGATAAAAACATCAGCCTTTAACAATATCAATCACCAGCCGGGCCGTGTGATTTTTAAAAAAATTTCTTTATAAATGTGAAAATACATTTCATTTTTACATCAAACATACAAGCTTTTAAAACCTGATCTAGAAATAGTAAAAATAAAATAAAATAAAATAAAAAAGACAACTATTTTTCCCTCACTGTCAGGACATCACATTAAACATTTTCTGTTTTAGGTCAGCAAAGATTAATTTTGTATTTGCTAAATGTCCAAATAATGAGAATTTTAATAGTTTAGAAGATTTTTTAAGACTTCAAAGTTACAAGTTTACATACACTAAGAGTTCTAAGCTTTTAAATAATTTGGGAAAGCCTAGATGATGATGTCATGGCTTTGGAAGCTTGTGATTGGTTAATTGGCAACATTAAAAAAGGTACCTTGGAGGCACATCTGTAGATGTATTTAAGGGTATCTCACATCAAGGGACAATCAAAAGAAATGAGTCAAGTTATCAGGAAGAGAAAGGTCAATGTTTACAACTCTGGTTTATCCTTTGGTCCAATTATCAGATGCCTGAAGAAGCCACGTTTATCTGCATTTAAACAATTACTTAATATATATAAATAAACAAGAAAATAACAGCATGGGAATGTCTTGCTATCATACAACTTGAGTCTGATTAAAGTGCTCGGTATGACTGATTGACAGCCAAGCGGATGACGCGTGGACACATGGTTGTTTGATGTATGTTTTCGCACACACTTTTTATAGCTCCTGACACACCATGACAAACTCCAGGGACACCCCTCCCACTGCGGTACACAACAACACATGGGGTTTCTTCTTGCTGGCATCTACACTGTGGAAAAAAATAAAAAACTCCGATCCCCTATTTGTCCACTAATCTGTCCCGGGTAAAACTCCACTGTGTTTGGCAGAGAAAATCATTCATACACGTCTGTTTTATCTCCATTCATGAGGTTTTGTCCATTTTGACTTATCTTTATAAATGTACACTTCCTGGTACAACAGTCGGATTCTGGAAATGAGTAGTTGAAGCAAAATGCAACTAGGCATGCACGATATATCGGCATTGACACTGGTATTGGACGATATTTGTCATTTTTTAGAATGTTGGTATCGGCCCGATATGTAAAATGGGGCCGATATTAATGTCCGATTATGATTTTCCATTTTTTAGCTTTTTGTTTCTGTTTTGGTAGGCGAAATGTTTGGTTTAATGGTATCAGTTTGATTGTGATAGTGATATTGATGCTGCGCAGCCAGGAATAACTGAAGTAGGGAGCCATGTCAGAGGTCTGGTAGTGTATTTATGGTATCAAAAAAAAAGACAAGTGTGTTTGTGCGTAAATGTACATAAACTAGACACCGCATAGCAGAAATGCACCGGAACTCAGAAGTCTTTATTCCTAATAAATGTCATGCTACTAGGTGCATCCCAAAATTGTAGTGGCTTGGGAGGGGGTCTTTTTTTTGGGAAGGGGGGTGCATTGGTTGACCGGATGGATAGCCTCTCATC
>NW_013952410.1:5614139-5619098 GCF_001266775.1 Austrofundulus limnaeus | reverse complement strand
CACTGACAGAGGTGGGGCTGCCATACATCGGCGCCACCGGGCCCTCTGACCACCATCAGTAGGCAAGGTGGGTGAAGTGTCTTGCCCAAGGACACAACGACTGAGACGGCTGGACAGGGGATCGAACCAGCGACCTTCTGGTTCCAGGACGACTCACCTAACCACTCCGCCACAGCCGCCCCCTGTGCCCCCCTATCTGATGGATAGAGCTTCATCAGAGCTAAACAACAAAAGAAATTTGAAGCTCCTATGTTGAACAGTTTCTGAGTTATAAGAATTTTTGCATGTCCTGACATCCCCTTTTTTTGAAAGGAGCCCCCTCCTCAAATATGGGGTCTACCAAAAAACCGTTGGCTGGCGCAGCATAGGTCAGACTCATCTACAGTCCTGCCAAATTTCATGTTGACTGGTGCAGCCGTTTTTGTGCTACGGTGGACCAAAAAAAAAATCACTGAAAAAAAAAAACAGTATGAAAACAATATGACTCCCGCTTACGCTTCGCGTGCGGGGGTCATAATAATTTGTGTGTTTGTGTAATATCGGTAAATATCGGTTATCGGCCATAACACCAATAATAATATCGGATATCGATACTGGCTGAAATTTTCATATCGGTGCATCCCTAAACACAACATTTGAGTGCTTTAATTATAAACAAACACTCCCACAAACTTTTGACCAATCACACAGTAAGTTCTTAAGTGGAGGGGGGTGAAAAACTCAACTGGTGGGTTGTGACAAAAATGTGTTGAAGAGTCAATATTACAAACAAAATGACGCAATTTTCATCATTAAACATTGATAGTTCGATTTGATTTCGCCAACTCGGATGGAGCACATTGGGTGCTTTATAGTCAAGAAGCCAATTCTCACCTCTCGCTTATGCAGGTGCATGACAAAAACTGCTTAGTCAGTATAGTCCAGGGGTGCCCAAACAGTTTACCTGAGCGGGCCCAAATTAAAATCAATTTGAGGACCGTGGGCCAAATGCAATAATATAAGAAATCCAAATGTTGCTTAAGTAAAGTTGTTTCATTTTTTATGATTAAGCTAGCAGCCAATGCGGTTGCCCACACCTTTTTTTACTTTCTTTTTAAACTTTTTTAGCCAATATACATGGAGAAAATTCAACATATGCTCAGGCAGCAAAGGCTCATGGGACTTCTCATAATTTCAAATTTGAGTATATGGGGGTCTTATAGTGTGCAAATCTAGATATGGGTTTAAATATAATCTACATGTTTCTTGTAGTTACTTGTATTTTATATTTAATCTTAGCATAATTCAAAGATAAAGTGAGTACCATGAGTTAAGACTATCTGACTACAGCTCGTTGTACATATAGTTGGACCAATGGTTGAAAAGACAAGTGTTTCTACATAAGACATAATGTTACAATCTAATAACCAGGACAACTGCTGGTGGGCCAAATCAAATGGCTTGGTGGGCCAATTTTGGCCCGCGGGCCCCACTTTGGGCACCTCTGGTATAGTCGTTCAGCAGCCGACCAGACGACGCGCTGTCACGCTGTTGTTAGGCGTTCGTTTTCGTATACGCCTTTCCCTGATGAGACACTCCATGCCGAGCTCCACCATGCAAAATGTCTGTTTTATCCCCTTTTATGAGTTTTTGGCCATTTGACTCTCTTAAACTGCTGCTTCCTGGTACAACAGATAGCTCTGGAAGTGAGTACCTTTTTTTAAGTTTTTTTTTTGAAGCAAGTGGTTGAAGCAAACTGCAGCATCTGAGCGCTTTCAGCACAAACAAAACACTCTCACAAACTTCTGAACAATCACACAATAAAGTTCTTGTGTTAAATGTGGAGGGGGTAAAAAGGTTCGACCCGCGGGTTGCTACAAGAAGTGCCAAAAATGTCAACAATGCAAACAAAACGACGCAAATTTCGTCATGAAACCACGACAGTTCGGCAATTCAGATGCAGCATCCTGCCTGCCTGCTGAGACCTCATCCTGTGCATTGAACTAGTTCTCATAGCACTATGCAACGAGCATTGTGATTGGTCAGAACTTCGTGGGCATGTTTGTTTATGCAAAGAGATCAGCTCACTGCAGGGGTCTCTATAATTACATCATAAATATTTTGATTAGACTGAAATATATTCCGATTAAATAATCCGAATGTACACTGCCCGGCCAAAAAACAAGACACCACGTGGGTTTAACTAAGGTCTATGATGTGGGGTTGCTGCAGGTGGTCAGGTCCAGGTTCAGCAACAGTCTGTGCTCAAAGAATGAGGTCAGCTGACTACCTGAATATACTGAATGACCAGGTTATTCCATCAATGKATTGTTTCTTCCCTGATGGCACGGACATATTCCAAGATGACAATGCCAGGATTCATGGGGCTCTTATTGTGAAAGAGTGGTTCAGGGAGCATGAGTCATCATTTTCACACATGGATTGGCTCCACAGAGTCCACTGAGAATCTTTGGGATGTGCTGGAGAAGGTCAGACTCTACCATCATCAATGAAAAATCTTGGTGAAAAATTAATGCAGCACTGGATGGAAATAAATCTGGTGACATTGCAGAAGCTTATCCGAACAATGCCACAGAGAATGTGTGCCGTAATCAAAGCTAAAGGTAGTCCAAATATTAGTGTGACCTTTTATTTCAGCCAGGCAGTGTATCATCTACATGGGCACAAACTGAATTAACATGATCATGACGAGTGTTTACATGCAGCAGGCTTTTATTCAGAAAGAMGTATTGACCTGCACAGAGTTGTAAACTTTACCTAAAAAAAACAAAGAAGTTCTACTTCCATGATGAACATAAACAAACGTTCAGATGTGTCTCCTAAGAGCTTAGTTTGCGGACATGAAAGTGCCCGCTGAGCAGCAGGAGGAGAGGAGAGCGGAAAAAGTTCAAAACTTATTTCTAGCGGCAGAACAGGTTAAAAGATGGCTGTTTGATGTTATTTTTGGTTTTTTTAATCATCCTACAGGCTCTGACATGTTAGATAAATTTGAAAATCAGGTTTTGAAAAAATCCGTAAGACTCGAAAAAATCCGTGAGATTACTCTATACGTCAGTATACCTGCAAAATGACGTAAAATCCTTATAACTTATGGATAATCTGTACAAGTTGACATGTATGGGTTCGGGCTGAAGCTGAAGGTCAACAGACGATCATGCTAAGCTTGCTAACTGTTCCACCCTCTGACTGCTGCAGGGGCGTGTCTTAGAGAGAGGCTTTTATACCAGAACACAGCCGAGGCTTTTATACCAGAACACAGCTGCTGTGTTCTGGTATAAAAGCCTCTCTCTTATGCTGCGTTCACACCGCACGCAATTTCAGCTTCAAAATCGCAGCCAACGCTGAAGTTTAAAGCTTGTGCACTTTGAGGTCAGACGCAGGTCAGCTCTTGAAGCGCTGCACGGCAAGAGCCTCCCCGCCCCTCCCTCCTCTGTCGGGCTCTGTTTAATGTCGTACGAGGAAGTGGCTTTGCTTTATTTACAGAGAGCAAGAGCATGTCACGTTCATCAGATAATTAATTCATAATTAATTCACCAGACAATTCAGAAACATTCTGAGTTTCATCACCCAGGAGCTGCGGGAGAGGCTCACAGCTCGCTTTCAGGACTATTTTTGTCCCGAGTCCAGTCTGATGAGTCGCTGCCACACATTGGTGCAGATATCTCCTGTCAGGACACCGACTGCAGGCACTCGATTTCAGCTAAAGAGCTCCTCTCCGTCTGTTTCAGATTAGTGGGCATCATAAACTGTTCCGTCAGGAAATATGTCGCTACGTCACACAGTGGAGTCTCTCTGATTGGTTGATGCGGCGCGTCGAGCTGCAAAAGTTCAGATTTTCTAACTTCAGCGATTTGCGCCTCAGAGCGTCGAACGCTCAGATCGTTCAAATAGTTCAAATCGTGCTGCTCTAATCGCGCTTGAGGCGCCGCAGCACTTCCCGACGTTGCTTGAAGCGTGTCCACCATAGACTTTGTATGTAAACCTGATGCTCCTGATGCTGAAATCGCGTTCGGTGTGAACGCACCATTAGAGAGAGGCTTTTATATCAGAACACAGCCGCTGTGACAAAACCGTGGAGAAGACAAGTCACCATGGAGAGCCGTTAACCAATATGCAAATTAGCCTGCAGTACCCATATGAGCAGCAAAAAAGACGTTTTTGGACAAAATATTACAGATTTGAACAAATACGCTAAAAAACATCAAAATTAGCACAGAAACAGTACTATATAACATTTTAGACACATTCTAGACAGTTTATCAGCTAAAAATAGTTAATTTTGGGGTAAGCTACTCTTTAAAGTACTCCCGGAGGTGTGAGTTGAAGATCTTTCTGACAGTTTCTTCTGCCAGACGTTCCCAGCAAACCCTCACTACACGTTTGGGTCTACAGGTCCTTCTCAAAAAATTAGCACATTGTGATAAAATTCATTAATTTCTGTAATGTACTGACAAACATTAAACTTTCATATATTTTAGATTCATTGCACAMCAACTGAAGTAGTTCAAGCCTTTTCTTGTTTTAAAATTGATGATTTTGTCAAAAAAGTAAAGAAAACCCAAAAATCCCTATCTCAAAAACTTAGCATATCATGAAAAGGTTCTCTAAATGACTTATTAACCTAATCATCTGAATCAACGAATTAATTCTAAACACCAGCAAAAGATTCCTGAGGCTTTTAAAAACTCCCAGTCTGGTTCATTACTCAAAACCACAATCATGGGTCAGACTGCTGACCTGACTGCTGTCCAGAAGGCCATCACTGACACCCTCAAGCAAAGAGGGTAAGACACAGAAAGACATTTCTGAACCAATAGGCTGTTCCCAGAGTGCTGTATCAAGGCACCTCAGTGGGAAGTCTGTGGGAAGAAAAAAGTGTGGCAGAAAACGCTGCACAACGAGAAGAGTTGTCAGTGATGGTCTGGGGTGCCATGTCAGCTGCTGGTGTTGGTCCACTGT
>NW_013952410.1:5610823-5613095 GCF_001266775.1 Austrofundulus limnaeus | reverse complement strand
TTCAGTTGGTGTGCAATGAATCTAAAATATATGAAAGTTTAATGTTTATCAGTAAATTACAGAAAATAATGAACTTTATCACAACATGCAAATTTTTTGAGAAGGACCTGTACTGGGTCTATCTGACATCTTCTCCCACCATCTGATCCAACTCATTACCAGATGGCAATCAGTTGACAGCTCAGCTCCTCTCTTCACCCAAGTGTACAAAGCATACRGCCACTAGGAATGCGCGATATAAATGATATACGGTAGAAACGATACAAATGTTGGCCTATAATAGAGATCTGTAGTCTACCGGCCAACCGCGGWAATTCTGTCTATGACTGTCTTTCAAAAAAGAATAACCTATAAAGCATAAACGAGATGACACAACTACAAAATCAATCATAGAGCTGTAACCCAGGGTGCACTTATGCACGTGCACCTTGTTTTTGTTTGTCCATACAAGTGTTTCAAATCGTTCTTTGTCTGGTCTGTCACCTAGGACCAATTTGACATGGGAGACCCTACCACAGGCAATTTCGATTGTCCCCAACAGCATAGATCCTAGGACCATTCAGGTGCACAAACTCCTCTACCACAATAAGGTGACGATTCAAAAGAGTATGTTTTTGTTTACAAGAAATTTGCCAGCACAAGAAGAACAGTCAAAATCTCAGAAGAACTCCATGCATTACAAGTATTAAAATAATCCTTATCCTACCTGGCCTACTCAAAAGTTTTAGCTGCTCTGAGGACAGTCAGTAAAATTTATTGTTTTATAGGAATAGTCTGTGAAACTGTCCCCTCTACTGTGTCCTTGGGAAAAGTGCCAGGAAGACTACCGTCTCTCTTAGCAAAAACTAAAAGAATCAAAGAGTAAAACACAGCAGAACGTCTATAAACAAACACATCTTTCTGCTGACTTAACAAAATGAATACAATATTTAGGACAGGTCTGAATGTTCTCCAAAATAAATTTAAATATTTAAATCATAATTCTGATTCTAAAATAGAAAATACATACTCCAAAACAAAATATGTGTTCTAATTAGATGTTTTTGCCATGTTATCTATCTCCTTCAACCCCTCCATAACCAGCTGAAAATAAACATCCACCCTGACAGGTGACAGCCACGCCTGTCCTGGTTGATTCTGACTGCACGTGATGTGTGCTGCAGTGGGAGGACTTACCAGGATCTCTCTCACTGGTTCTCTTTGTAAAAATAGACTGTGAGAAAAAGACTGTCTCAAATTATGAAAGCAATATCCACAGTCTCGCATCTTGTTCGAGTGTAGTGGACCCTAAGGAGATGGGTTCATCTTAAAACATCAGTCAGGAAGTTAAAGAACAACAAAGTCAAAGTTTTGGTGAGATCATAAAGCTCTGGGGTCAGATTTATAAASGATTGCGTGGAAACCAGTGGTGTCACTAGGCCTATTTTAGGAGGGCTGGAGCCCCACTAAAATATTTTAAAGCCCTTCTAAATTATTTTGGTGTAAAAAAATTATTTTTTTTTACAAAAATTCAATATGATATGGTCAGGATAAATAACCATTTAATTTTTCATTATTAACTAAAATATATGATCATAAATCAGTCAGTTTCCCTTTAATTTATAGTGTAAAGTAGAGATCCTCTTTGGTGCGTCGTTATTCAATCCATTCCACTTGTTCATAAAGTGTACTCCTCCACCACATGAAATCCAGTCCACGTTTTTCTGCAAACTTCATTATTCAATCTATTCCACTTGATTGAGTACTCCCACACCACATGAAATCCAGTCTACGTTTTTTTTTTTTTTGCAACCCTAATAGCAGCATGCTAGCAAGTTTACACAGAGAGCCCAGTGCAGCATGAAGGCTCAGTGAGCAGACCAGGGGTCTCATTTATAAAGGATTGCGTGGAAACCATACTAAAAGTGAACGTACGGCCAAAAGGCGGAAATGGCGTGCGCCAAAAAAATTTTCAGATTTATAAAACTGTGCGTACGCATGTTTCTGCGCATCTTTCCTTCATAAAAAAACAGCTGCATGTCAGAGTTTACGCACGAGGTCCCGCCTCAGGTTCTACCCTCTACACGCCCACATTCAACCATAAACAGTCAATGCAAAGTACCTCATGAATGTTAAGATGTATTTAAATCAGTCAGCTGATCAATGCCAACAAAAGTGATTGGTTCAGACACGCTCCGTTGTGCGTCTGGATGATGACAGGTGCTGACTGACAACTGCTCACATGAACAGAACGTCTGTAATTGACATATTTTCCCTCATTTTGCTTTAGAGT
>NW_013952410.1:5606313-5610213 GCF_001266775.1 Austrofundulus limnaeus | reverse complement strand
TCTGACAGTGATCATTACACAGTGTGGCTATAATTCCTCACTTCACCATCTGTGTCTCAGCTTCCGTCTCCAAAATGAGCGTACGCATGGGTCAGAGCTGGCTGAAGGACCGCACATTTTCACGTCAAGTTTGGATTTCATAAAACACAACCTTTGCATGAAAAGTGGTGTACGCAAGTTTCTGGGCTTGTTTTGTGCGTACGGAAGCTTTATAAATCCAACTCCTGATCTGTGAGCACAGCTGTGAAAGAAAGACAGCCTAGCAAACTGTTGTGTGAAGCTTGTGGGAGGATACCCAAAATGTTTGTCCCAAGTCAAACATGCAACTCTACCAACGACTAAAACAATGCATGTAAACATTTCACCTTTTTGTTTTGAATTAAGTAATAATTTTTTTCTAAAAGATTATCTCTCATTACGCGGGTGTTTAACAAATAGAAACATCTTAGAGAATCCTAACCTGATCTAATGTCAGATAGTGAAAATCTATAAAAGAAATAGAATTCTGAATGAGTTTTTCTGTGATAAATAAAAAAATCCTCAGTTTAAATAGTCTATTTTTGAATGAGAGGGAAACGTGTGCACGTCCTAATGTAATACACTGAGGAGATTTATTCCCTTCTAGTCTTGCCCTAATAAATAATCACTCTGTTGAAGGTAAAACACAACTGAAAGTTCTGTGTGGTCCAGGACCTGTGGGACACCCAGTGGTCTGCCTGCTCGTCTGTTGGCACAGCAACAGGACATAATGAGGAGAATTTGATGCTCTATGTCTTGTTGTGGTCTGCGTGCCGTGTTCAGCCTTTCCTGAGTCCTGAACTGAACCACAGATTCGACCAGCGGGGGGGTTGTAAACTCTCCAGTTAGTTGTGAGAATGATTCACTTCTTTCAGAAAGTACTTTGCTCTTTAAGCGAGTTTTTTTTTTAATAACCACCCACCTCTTGTACACAATCTTCAGGTCTCTCCACTCCAGAAAGCTGCACATCTTGGGTTTCCGGGCCAGGACTGTCTGCACCAGCTCTCTGGTGATCTTTTTTTTCTCCTTGTCAGACAGAGGCACGTACCATTTCTGGAGCCGGAGCTTGCCTTGCCGACTGAACAGGAGCATGAACTGCATCTGAGATGACAAAACCCAGAGATGTGAATGAAAGGATGGGAAGAAAAGAGTGGGTGGCTGGAGACATCCGCACAGAGACTAAAAATAAAATAAAATAGATTACAAAATGAGCATTCAAATCACACCAATTCACATGTGCAGCAGGATGAAGTCACTCATTCTGACAAATTGTGCCAAATTAAATAAATCATACAGCAAACCAGGAGAAGAGAAAATACCGCGTGACTAATTTGCCCCTATAATTAGATAAAGCAATTACAGGAAATGGAAATAGACGAGAATTATTTTTATCCTCAGAGTTAAATGAACCTTCCCATCAACGTAACGGAAGTACCGCTAACACTAGCTTGCTCTTACACCACTTAGCTTGCACGAAACGCGACAAACCGAGAGTTTAAACCCGTTCTGTTATACAAGACAAAAATAAAAAAACACCTTATCAGAACTACTTACCATGTACAACAGCGCTGTGTTCGGCTCTAATGACAAGAGCTTCCCACTTCCACCCCGTAACACGGCCACYTGACATCCAGCTTCTGATTGGCTGCCGGGACGCGCTYGACGTAGTTCATTGGTTGATACATGTCAACAGTTTCCGCCTGTCTAAGACTTTAATTTAACACACAAAGCCTTATTGGTCGGTGTAAACGTCAATCAAACTTTGAGGCTACGCCCATTAAAACTTTATCACAACAATAAGCGAATGATAAAATATGGTGCATTCAGGTTCTATCGGAGAGGTTAGAAAAAAAAACTATAAAGATTTGGAATGCATTTTAGAATATAGTCAGAGGCTCTGGGTGCTGAAAGCCTAAATTTAGGTCATCACGCAGGATGTGTTTTGGACCAGAGATTCCTTCATTTGCTAGTGTGCTGCATCAAACTAATTCAAATCTACACATTGAATTTTTATTAAACCACTTCTTAATTCTGATGTTTTTTTTATTGCAATAAACAAGATGAATTTTCAGTTAAATCATCACACAATTTAAAAGTTGGCTATTTTTTAATAGAAACAATTTTATTTAAAAATATGATGAGTGGCTGCCAGCATAATAAAAAGTGGAAAACTGCYCGAGTATGTAAAAAAGTTACAATGTCTCTTAGGCTCAGCAAGACCTACTCTGTAAATGCTTTGATGCCTTTACAGATATAGGAGGCTGCAAAAATATTCACCCCTTGGTCTTTTGTTGTTGTTGTTGTTGTTGTTGTTGTTGTTGTTGTTGTTGTTGTTTGTTGTTGTTGTTGTTGTTGTTGTTGTTGTTGTTGCAACCTAAAATTTTAACAGATTTTAAAATGAAAAGCATGTGAATATATATTCACACAGCCCATCTGACTTTAAAATCCCAACGATGAGTTTCAGAAGTCATATAAGTTAAATAAGATCAACCTGTGAAGCGTTCAAGTGTCAAATGATTAGAATGTACTGTACATAAACATGTTCTGATCACTCACAGAATCAGCATCGTTCAGTACTTGCATGTGTCAGGCAACAGGCAAGATACATCATGGGAAACTAATGTCCACACACAGGTCAAAGACGACAATCAGGGTTCTGTCCTAAACACTGTCCCAGAACACTGAACATCCCACAGTGCATCATAACTTTTTTATTGGAATATAAACAGATTATACCACTACAGCAAACCTGACAAGAAAGAAAGTCATCCACCAAACCCATTGAGCATTCATCAGACAAGAAACGTGGGAGTCAAAGATAACCATGAAGAAGCTGGACAGTTTTTCTCATATGAGACTATGAGTAAAAAATAAGACAGACTATTCAGAATTTGCAAAAGGCATTTTGACGACCATGAGAGAGAAGGTGCTGTGAAGACATGCAAACCTTTTTAACATAAAATATAACACCATGAATACCTCTCATGATGAATAAACCATCTCTTTAGTAATGCAGAGGTGACAGCATCATGCTGTGGGAATGTTTTTATTTTTGGCCTGGAAAATTGGTCAGAATTTAGGAGAAACACAGAGAAATCCTTGACAGGAGCTTGTTGAGATCTTCCAGAGATTTGAGACTGGGACAGAGGTTCACCTTCGAGCAGGACAACAACGTGAATGCAGAGAGATGTACCCTGAAGAGACCTGTTGACTCAAGGCCCAAATGTGGCCCRGAGCATTTTATGTGGCACATGAGAGCTTCAAAGATATACAGGTCCTTCTCAAAAAATTATCATATTGTGATAAAGTTCATTGTTTTCTGTAATGTACTGACAAACATTAAACTTTCATTTATTTTAGATTCATTGCACACCAACTGAAGTAGTTCAAGCCTTTTATTGTTTTAAAATTGATGATTTTGGCAAAAAAGTAAAGAAAAACCAAAAATCCCTGTCTCAAAAAATTAGCATATCATGGAAAGGTTCTGACTTATTAACCTAATCATCTGAATCAACGAATTAACTCTAAACAYCTGCAAAAGATTCCTGAGGCTTTTAAAAACTTCCAGTCTGGTTCATTACTCAAAACCACAATCATGGGTCAGACTGCTGACCTGACTGCTGTCCAGAAGGCCATCACTGACACCCTCAAGCAAGAGGGTAAGACACAGAAAGACATTTCTGAACCAATAGGCTGTTCCCAGAGTGCTGTATCAAGACACCTCAGTGGGAAGTCTGTGGGAAGGAAAAAGTGTGGCAGAAAACGCTGAACAATGAGAAGAAGTGACAGGTCCCAGAGGAAGATTGTGGAGAAGGGCCGATTCCAGACCTTGGGGGACCTGCAGAAGCAGTGGACTGAGTCTGGAGTACAAACGTCCAGAGC
>NW_013952410.1:5600691-5604917 GCF_001266775.1 Austrofundulus limnaeus | reverse complement strand
CTACATGTTTTTGGGGGTGTGTGGGAAACCGGAGTACCCAGAGAAAACCCACACAAACACAATGAGAACATGCAAACTCCACACAGAAAGACTCCCAGGACCTTCTTGCTGTGAGGCATCGGTGCTAACCACTGAGCCGTCATGCTGTCGTCATAATCACTGTGTGAATTCTTCATGTAGCTGCATTTTCTCTGGCTACTTTTGCTGTGGCCCATTTGTACTGGGAAGTGGGAATTTCCCACTTACAAATCATAAAATTTAACTGGAACGCCCCTCCAGGGGGAATTCCCTGTTGGAAAGTGGGAGAGTTCAGATTTCAAGATGGCAATGACTCACCACAACTCAAAAGTGAGTAAAACTCTCTTACTTTTACTTTATTAGTATTTCTGTATTATTTATTTCACATTTACATGTATACTTTTCAGTGTTTTTAAAAAGGACATGTTAAAAAGCTGTTTCTGTGCAGGAAATACCAGGTAGAGCTCAGTTATTGTTTGTTAGGCAAGGCCAGTCAATGAGACGAAGAACGTTTTGTGTTATGTCAAAGTTATTTACAACCGGCCCTCAGTGTTAATAAGCTTGATGCTTTTGACTTAGAGAAATCATTAATTATGTGTACTCAGTCTTTTTGTTGTTTTTTTATATTTCTTTCTACAAGAAAAACATTTTACATCTTCAAGTAGCAGCCATGCTTTGAACATTAAAATGAACCATTTCCCCAGATTCCTTTTAAACTCCAGGATGTAAGGCAACAACATAATGTGTGTCAACCTTTTCTGACTCTTCAACACTAAAGTTCGAGGGCAGAACAACGGAGCTGCCCAGTGAATGTGTCTGCCACTAAAGAGWATTAGACTGGGCCAGGACAGGCCTGAGGATTACAGTAATCCTTTTTATAAGGGTTGGGGATCATGCAGCCGTCAGTCCAGCGCAGGTGAAGAAGATGGAGGTCACTGCTTGTCGTGCTGCTGTGCTGTTCCTCCTGCTTCTATGTCAGAGTAAGTCTCAAAAATTTAATCATTTTTGAATCACATTATTGATACCATACAAAGAATCAGTGATGACACAGCGCTGAGAAACCATCGAGATAAAATCAAAGTGAACAGATTTCATTACAAAGAGGCCAGTAATCTCTGTGGGTTTCTTCTGCACACATTCTGTACGGATAAAACATATTTACAAACCATTCAGAGCTTATGTTTGTTTTAATGTTCTACATCTGGTCTGGTTCTACATTGTGTTTTATTTCCCATCTGCTCCCTCATCCGAACAGCCACAATCACTGCTCAGTCCCAGGAGGTAAGGCATTATTCCTGAAATATCCTCAGAACCGACACCAAAAACGAACCTTAGATTCCCTGTGTGATGTKCAGGAAGAGGAGGCTGTGCAGGAAGAGGAGCAGCTGCAGGGAGAAGACCAGCAGCTCATCGAGACATGGACTCGTAACGTCAAAGCCTGCACGTGTGACTGCGAAGCCGTCAGCTCGCCGACACGTACCTCTGCCTCTATCCCACCCGTCTCCCCAACCACATGGCTGCCACCTCAGGGTCACCCCAGCTGCATGCCAGGTAAGAAGTCCACCGACCTCTGCAGGAGCAGACAGGGTTCACAGATCTCACAACTGTTCACTCTTTGTATACATATCTGCACAGACTCCCATTAAGTCCTGAACATGCCTCAGCTCTAAACACACGAGTCAAACATTACAGGAAAGAGTCAGAAGTTCGGAAATGARCACCTGCATCAGACAAAGTGGTTCTGTTCAGGTAATCTTATTACTTGAGCAGGAATGTCATGAGTAGATTAGGGAACTCAAAATAGGGCATCTTCTTCACGCAATAACATGAAAGAACATCTTCTTATGCCTTTGAAAGCAGTTCATCCAAATATTAAACAGCCATAATGTTAGTACAGGGTCCTCACAGCCGCAGTGTCAAATTTATTTTCACTGAGGGCCTTTTAGTTAAGAACTTTGATGTTTCATGTTTGACTTCAAACTCACAAAACGTTCCTCATCTCATTATTATAGCTGAGCACTGCTAACAAACAAGCTCTACCTGGTATTTCCTGCATAGAAACAGTATTTTAACAGTATTAAAAGTAAAAGTAAGAGAGTTTTACTCACTGTTGAGTTGTGAGTAGCTGCTGTCTTGAATTCTGAACTCACTTTCTGACAGGGAATTCCCACTGAAGGGGCATTAAGAGTTT
The DNA here is from genome assembly GCF_001266775.1 of Austrofundulus limnaeus. NCBI lineage: Eukaryota > Metazoa > Chordata > Actinopteri > Cyprinodontiformes > Rivulidae > Austrofundulus > Austrofundulus limnaeus. The sequence goes on along the minus strand of NW_013952410.1, from coordinate 5,602,708 downwards.
AAATTTATGACTTGAAAGTRGGAAATTCCCACTTCCCAGGGCAACTGGGCCGCAGTAAAAGTAGCCAGAGAAAATGCAGCTACATGAAGATTTTACACAGCKAATTTTGCTGGCTACTTTTGAACCCTGTGCACCTCCGCCTGGAGATGGTAAAAATTAATAAATGCAAGCAAGAAGAAAAACCTAAGACAAAGTGTGCACATTCAATTCTTTGGACTCATCTGTTRTTACCTTTTCATGGTGTTAAAGAGGTAAAATTGCTGGTTCTAAAATCTTTAAAGGTTTTTATTGGTTGCACTTAGCCCAAGATTATTAAAACAACATCCTAGGGGTCTATAACCAGACCACTAAAACTTAATCCAGATGGTAACAAGAGCACTCGTCACAAAGAGAAGAAGACTGCAGTTAACGAGTGTTCAAGAGGTGACCTGACACAGGCTACTCAGATGGGTCAATCCACTGGATGAAGAAGGGCGAGACTCTCGAAGACCTATCAGTGTTTGAAGGAATTTGGACCCTTGAAACGGAGAGCTGGTACAGGGGCTCTTCTGATTTAGTCAAGGGGGTGTCTCTGAGGRCGTAAATAGATGCCATCATTTTGTTGGTAAAATATTCAACACGCAATATGGGAGATGTAGTTAATGCTGGCTTTAAAGTAGCATATGCTTATTTTAAGACATAAATACATTTCTGAAGCTTTTGCAGGCCACATAAAATGCAGTGGTGAGCCACATTTGGCCCACAGGCCTTCATTTCGACACACGTGCCTTAGATAATGTGGAATAAATGTATTTAAATAAATGTCTTTAAACTTTGATTGTCCCTACAGAATGTCCGTACCACAGAGCTCTGGGTTTTGAATCAGGCTCAGTGTCCTCAGACCAGATCAGTGGTTCTAATCAGGACCAGTACACAGGCTGGTACTCCTCCTGGACCCCTAAGAATGCTCGCCTCAACAATCAAGGATTTGGGTGAACAATTTTAAAAAGCTCTCCTGTCCAGATTATATCATATTATTTGTAGAAAAAAAAATCACAGCTTACAAATGTATAATTGCTAGGTGTGCATGGCTGTCCAAGTTCAACGACCAGCACCAGTGGATCCAGATCGACCTGAAGGAGGAGAGCGTGGTGTCTGGCATTCTCTCCCAGGGCCGCTGTGATGCTGACGAGTGGATCACCAAATACAGCATCCAGTACCGCTCTGTGGAAACTCTCAACTGGGTCTATTACAAAGACCAAACAGGAAACAACAGGGTAGGAACAATGAAATGGAGTTAGATTATAGAAGTGACTTTTAGATTTTGATAAAAAGTTTGCTTCGTGTTTTAAACAAGGTTTTCTACGGGAACTCTGACCGCTCCTCCACCGTACAGAACCTGCTGCGCCCGCCCATCGTAGCTCGTTACATCCGCCTGCTGCCGCTGGGCTGGCACACCCGCATCGCCATCAGGATGGAGCTGCTGATGTGCTTGAAAAAGTGCACTTGAAGTGAACTTGACCTGCTTTTTCCTCGTCCTCTAACCGACCAACTCACCAAGAACCGGAGAGCTTTGTTCCAAACATCCATTATCTGATTTATGAGCTTCATCATCTGTCTGTGGTGAAGTTTGGAGAAAAACTATAGGTTAAAGAAGCATTGTCACTCTCAATAAAGCTAAAGGAGTAAAAACAAACCAAAAATGTATTTGTCCACAATCTTTCTTTGAAATGATGGCGGGCCGAATCGGACATAATAAAAAATAAATCAGAAATATATAAATGGACCACTAAATAAATAAATACACTTAAAATGCTCAAATTAATTTATAAAAGGAGAACTTTACCTCATGTTTTATATTTTAAATGACCTTAATATTTATTTATCCAGCTTAGATCAAATAAATTTTATATTTTAGCTCATAATTTATATTTTACTGTTTTTAATGTATGTACTAAAAGACTTGTGGGAAAATTATCATTCAATTATCATTCATTTAAGAGACATAAATGCATGTAAAAGGAAAAACTAAAAAAAA
>NW_013952410.1:5594424-5596501 GCF_001266775.1 Austrofundulus limnaeus | reverse complement strand
ATGGATGGATGGATGGATGGATGGATGGATGAAACAGTTTCAGACAGTTAAATCAAATGAGCTTGTTTTATTGGAGTTTTACTGTTACATATGTAAACATGAATATTCTAAAATTATTAAGCATTTGTTGATTTACAGTTTTATATTGGCATTTTGAGAAAAAAAAGCAGAATAACACTGACTATGCTACTAAATTGTGTCTGTAACAAAAGCACAAGCTTAATACTTGATTCCATTTGAACGGCTGATGAACATTTTGTTTTTGTTATTATAAATATTACCGAACAAGTAAGTCACACATCAGTATTAATATAATACAAAGTGCTCCTTTCAGCAAAACAGGAATTTAAGGAGAGAAAGGTTCTGTGACGAGCACAGTCCTTACAGATGTTCAACACAACACTGTTTCAGGCTGTGCACCAGCAGAAAGTCAGGAAGAATTTACAGGCCTGCTGATATTGCTGAACCACAAAGTCTCTTCAAAGTGCAACATTTAAAAAAAGTTAGAATTGATTTCTGTGGCTACTCTCATGGCACTTTTATTTCTAACAGAAAACAACATTGCAGGACAGATTCTCCCCCCAAGTTTACACTCAAAGCCCCATCCTCATGTGGCAAAATCTACAACTAAACTAAAACACAGCAAAAGGGGGGTGGGATTTCAAACTATGTCAGAAATACTATGTTAAAGATGAAACATAAAAAATGTACAGAGCCCGAGTGGTGACACTGAATTAAAAAAATGTGTGGCCATGAGGTAACTATTGAAGCCATGCAGAGCCTGTGGATTGTTAACATGGCCAAGTTTGAATTAATTTTATTTTATTTTAGTAATAAATTAAAATGACGTACTTCTGTCACATGTGGTTAGGCATGAAGTAATTCTTCACAATAGACAATTTGGTTGCTCAAAATTATGGTGGAGTATGAGGGCCAAAATTAAGACCATTGCTCTGGCAAATGAGAAAGAGACTGTTCATTTACATTAGCATTGGAGAGGCTAGCAACTTGCATTCCTAGGCTGCTCACCTACTAACACAAACTTTTTGGAAAAAAAAAACTTTCTCAACAAAAATGGTTGACATACAAAACGTATAAGTGACATGCACTGACAGGTGTTCCTTAGACAGAATTTACTGTTCAACATGATGTCAAGCGTAAATATTAAACAAAACATATTACTGTGAAGCAGACAGCTTATTTGCCACCTGAATTAGCAGACGTGTTTGTCGTTGTCTATTGGTCAACGGCTTTGTTTTTTTTCTCTTTACACGAATTATGAGAAATGTCTTTATATGACTTTATAAATTATAATTTATTATAGAGAAACCTAATTCTAATACCCTGTCAAATACTGTAAAAATCCCCATCTTGATAGTTCTGGCTTTTCTCATAATTCAGCAAAAGAGGAAAAAAACACATTTTGGCCCTCATATCACCCTATTCAAAATTATCTTATGACCACACATTATTATCTCGTGGCCATGAGATAATAATATGCGGTCACGCAATATGTTTTTTTAATCCAATGTCACCAAATGGGCTTYGTAAAAACAATGATGCTAGTTAGGTTTCAAATCAGCTCTTACTTGTTTTGAAGCTGAAAGTACAAAAGGCTGGTAACCAAACAAGTGTCAACATTTAGTTTGCTAAAAGAAAAGATGAAACTGCTTTTATTTTATTTTGTATCAAGAAGAAAAGCTAAAAGGCTGAAAAGCTAGCAAACACGAAGACATAAACAAATATTTAGCAAAGGGAAAAATTAATAAGTGTCTAAAAGTATGAAACGAATTACAAAAGATGAAACTAAAACTAAAATATCTGCAAAAGCTAGACTGATTTGATTTATTGATTTAACAGGAAAAGATTACTAAAAATCAAGCCTGACTCAGCATAATTGCTGTTCTGCAGCACATAAAACACTCAGAAATACAGCATCACAATCACATCATTATACACCATAGACACAAAGACAAACAAGCATACCAAATTTCAGGAAGGCAGCATTTGCAAAACAAGATGTCTAAATATGAGCACAACAAAAAGTGTCCAGCAGATGGCAGACAAGATTCTTCCT
>NW_013952410.1:5588027-5591740 GCF_001266775.1 Austrofundulus limnaeus | reverse complement strand
ATGTATAATAGATGCTAAAGCAGTAAATAATAAATGGATAAAACTTAAAAAGAACTGATTAAAGTGATTACATTTACTCTAATTTTTATAAATAAATACATAAATAAATAAAAGACATTTCTCAAACAAACTCAAGTTATGCAACTTAACAGGGGAGATGAAAAAATGCTCATTTTTTAGRTGCCAAAAGAAAAATCTGAAGGATCAAATCTTGCTCACAAACAAAAATAATTCAATAAATAACAGCAAAGTGAAAAAAGTGATAAACTATTTGATAAAATAGAAAAATGTGTAAATTATTTTACATTTGCTATAGCTAAAAGCTAAAACAATAAAGAAGCAAAATGGAAAAAAGCTACAAAGTGACTTAAATGGTTTACGAGTATAATAAATGAAAACTAAATGAAAATATTTAGACATTTATCATGTTTTTTAAAATAATGCATGATTCACACAATCTGTAATGTAGAAATGTCATCATTTAACTGAATACATTCAGCCCAGCTGCCTTTTGACTTTTAAAGAAAAGCAGTGAATATTTGAACTTTGCTCATTTTTTATTTTGTGATCTTTGGTGGTTTTTTGTTTCTTTTTTTAAATGAGGACTCTGAATCAGTACCTGAACACTGTGTTGATTTAAAGGAGGTCTCATGGATTTTTGAATCGGAATTGATTTATGAGACTTTATGAAACTGAGAAACATCAAATCGTCATCCAAACAAATCAATGTTGTTTACCGTGATAAATCTGCTGATTTACACCCCTGTTTGTTATTACATGATGCAGAGTATATTTTGTGATAAAAGATAAATAATGTGATAACATGAAAAAGAAACAGAATAAGGGCAATCCAAGTTTCAATTATGACCTCAGATAAAGTTCATCTTGAATGCCAGTTTTTAGTGTTTTATCTTCATAAAATACAAATTTTGTGTTTTATTACTCCTTAGCATTTAGTAAAATGCCCTTCAAATGGCAGGAAAATGCAGTTTTGAGTAGATGAAAAATAATATTCTGAGAGAGAATGTCCACGGACCCCCCTACAACTGCTGCACTCCACAGCTCTTTGTTAACATTAATAGGCGTTCCTCAAATGTTGGCAGGCGTGTAGTAGACTTCTGATATTCTGTTTCTAATAAACTTTTTGTTTAAAGAAGTATTTAGCTCTTTGAATTGGTTTCTGAAGATTAAAAATATAATAACAAAAGAGACAAAACTATTTTATATATATAAATATTTATATAAATTGGATGTTAGATTTTCTAAATTTCACAGGAGCGCCACCTGAAATACTTTTGGAAGTAAGTTGTTGTGAGCTGTATGTAGAAAAAAGGCCCTCAGATGTGAGGTGGTGGGATATTCTTGTGTTATCGTTAGACAATAAAACATTTCAGTTAAAAGATAGTTTTTTGCTTTAATCCATGGAAATTTCACGAGTGACRACTGCTGTCAACGTGTCATTCTTTTCCRTTTTTTTTTTCAGCACTACATTCTTGTTTCCTGTACATAGTCAGTGTAGTTAACGCGTGTGGAACAGCACGTGAATTATGCACGCAGACTTGTCGCTGGAGAATTGTCACGTTGAGTCAGAATCATCAAGTCGGCCCTTTGAGAAGCGAACCCTTTTCCAACACWTTTACTGAAGAGCTTCAGGAAAGCCTCATCTTGCCTTCATTAGACTTATCCATGTGTAAGTATGTGTACGTGTAGGTACTGTATATGTACATTCAGTCCATTTCATCTCATGGATTTTGACCCATCTCTATGACATTCAGATTTTTATTGAATTTACACTGTAATAAAATTATTTACTGATAACATACTCAGCAGTAGCAGGTAATTGCTGTTGCATGTGGTCCTTGAATTAGGGGATATTGGTCCTGGAACATGCTTGAAAGGTTCTTGAATTGGATGTACTAAAGTACTAAAAATAAAGATGTGACTAGTTCCAGTACTCAGATTTAATGGATGAGAGTCTGTGTTAGTGAGTTCATACTTTAGCTACAATTTTTAGTAGCTGAATGCAAGAAGATGATGAGGCACTGACTATGTGTATGGATAAATTTATATAAATTTAGAGGTTGCGAGGCTATTTATGAACATGTAGAGAGAAAAAATTTTGTTTTATTATTGTTTCTGATTCATAAATTGTCTGTATTTTAATGCATAGTTTTTATTATATGAATTTGAAAGCTGCATGGTTGATGATATGAATATGTAGGCAGAAATATGCATGTATTTTCAGTGTATTTTAATGTAAAAAATGCCCAACCAGGGATTGGAGTTCCAAATTAGCTGCAGCTATAYACTCTTTGTGCAACGCATCTGTTGCAGACTTGATCTGTTCTATGTCTGTGTGCACTGTCTCTGCCAAATAAACTAATAATTAAAAATAAMTCAAATWAAAAAYGTTAACCAAGGTATARTGTTAAAAAAGTTGATTTTGCATAAACAAACAGCAAATCTTAACAGGTCCTCAGCTTGGCACACCTCATGTGTATTTTTAAATTAGAGAATTGAAAACACTTAAGGAGGCTGCCCTGCACAAAACAGGGCAGCCTCATAAAATGATGGCTGATGGCTCATTAATATCTTCGCTGACAGTGGTGCTCAAACATCAGAGTGAAATAATAAATATAATACAACCAAGAGCATGAATTATCACTGCTTTTCTCCAAAAGCCAAGATTGAACCAGACTGACAGACGTTTCTGCTGTCGGTCTGATTGGCTCGGGTGTCACTCAGTGATGAGTGGAGGGGACGGGATGCTGTGGAAGCAGTCAAATAAAAAGTCAGTCACTGCAGGACACCATGAATGGCCTGTACGGCCCTCTAGCTGCTGTAAAACATTAATTCTAACAATCAGTTAAAACAAGTTCTTTGGTTTGTATTTCAAACACGTAACAGGTGATCTTTATAGTGTTTCAAGTGTTTTTTGAAAACGTAAAACTGGTTTCAGTTGAGCTTGGAGGAACAGACACATCTTATTTGACACTTATTTGCTTTATTCTCAGCTTCAGGTGAGCCTTGTCTTTACATGGACCTCTTCTACTCTGTCCCTTCAGGTGTGCTGTAACACTTCTGTGCATTTTAAATTTGATTTGACCACTTTTACAATAAAATAATCACAAAGTATCTATTTAAAACTCAACTAAAGTGATTGTTTTCTTAATATTTAAAAGGTTAACAGAGGATTTACATTATAGTGAACACTATGTTGGCCCGAGATGACCTGTTAGAAAAGAGTATATGCAGTACTTCACTATATCCCACAGAGGGCAGTGTAGGGTAGAATATCTGCTTTTTCTCACACAGTTTCTAAAATGGCTACATTTTATGAAGACATAATGACCTAAATATCACCCCTCACAAAAACAATAATTTTTTCAGGGGTTGATATTTATTTATTCTAAGCTGTTAGATGATCAGATTGTCAACATACTAACGAAGGTGCTTTCAYTTCTAGCTGCTCGTTTGAGCGTCTGCAGTCAGCATGAAGTACATCTATGAGTAAGACAGAGTTCCTGCCCTGCATGAGATGAACACATTATAACCAGTTTCTACTGGAACAACACTTGATCTCTTCAAAAGGATTTAGTACTAAGGAAATATTTCACAATAAAATGTACCATATTTTTTATATTTAATTAAAAACAAAATACTTACACGTAAAATCTACACATTATCTATCCATATATGTGTATGTGTATATA
>NW_013952410.1:5584904-5586202 GCF_001266775.1 Austrofundulus limnaeus | reverse complement strand
GGCTTTGGGCATGTTTTATGAGAGTATAACATTATAACATGATATAAAACTCAAAAAAGTTGATTTTACATGATATTGCCCCTTTAATATCAACATGACTGAACTCAGTTTGTACAAGTGTTTTTATTGACTTAAAGTAGACATATGATGCTTTCAATCCTTTTTCACATTTAAATCCTTTAGWTGGGGTCTTKATAAAGTGGAACTACAAYGCTTTGGTCTGAACTCCACAAGCCCCGCCCCTTTTCTGAGGTGTGTCTCAGATCAACTCGTTTTGAGCCTGTCTCTTTAAATCCAAACAAGGTTCTTTCCCACCACACACACACCTTATAGACCAGTCAACTACAGTTTGATAGAGGGGTTTACGACTATATAGCAGCGCAGAAATGTTTTATTTATAAATGAATTAAAAGATGTCAACAACAGAAGACTTGTCCGTCCAGCCTTACATGTTGGAGCCAGAGTCTGACCCAGAACCAGAGTCTGACCCAGAGCCAGAGGAGAATGAAGACCACTAAATTGTAGTTAGTAAGTCCAGAACTTATTTGGCAAGTCAGCCACAAATAATTTGTTGTAATAGTTCAGAAAACATCATTAAATTAAACCTTTCTGCCTCCTAGAAACTCCCAGTGCACAACAAAATGTATTTAATGGCTAAAATTTGCAGGATATGTCCACTTTAGGTACTTAAGGTTCATTAAAACAAAAGCATATGACATGTATATGAAGCTTATCTGTAAACTAAAGGAAGCCTAATCTCCAGTCAAACCAAGATGCCAAACATGGATCGACCATGATGAAACATTCTGTAGCATCTTTATGACGTCACTAATGTCCTACATATACACAGTGATGAAAGCATTGTAGCAGTCAGCCAAAATTATTATTAATAGTATTATTACTAATAATAATAATATTACACAATCTCATGCTTATTATGCAAATCTCAGTGTTTCACAGCTCTGACTACTTTTGCTTTGATACTTCGGCTGAGTCTAACAGGTGACGTGCATCATGGTKTGCGGTGTAAATACAACGTTGTTTATGATTCAGGACCAACTTCTCTGGTTTAGATAAATCTTGTGCCAGCAGGAATTGAATTTAATGTATGTGCATAATTTTAAATTCAATGCATTGGTTTGAAAATGATTTTTACTAAATTGAAACTGAATTTAATGATTTGAAACTGAATTTAATGTTTTGAAACTGAATTTAATGTTTTGAAACTGAATTTAATGTTTTGAAACTGAATTTAAAGTTTTGCATCTGAATTAATTTGATTTGAAACTGTATTTTGG
>NW_013952410.1:5582935-5584568 GCF_001266775.1 Austrofundulus limnaeus | reverse complement strand
CCAAAATACAGTTTCAAATCAAATTAATTCAGATGCAAAACTTTAAATTCAGTTTCAAAACATTAAATTCAGTTTCAAAACATTAAATTCAGTTTCAAAACATTAAATTCAGTTTCAATTTAGTGAAATTTATTTTCAAACCAATGCATTCAATTTCAAATTATGCACATTCAGATTCAATCTGAGCAATTCAAATTCAATTCCTGCTGGCCCAAGATTTATCCCATAGTTTAGGCTTTCCTTAGGTTTGTTGTGGGTTGATCCCTGACCCTGCTCATGTCGTCCTCTCTGGAGGAGCTCCCAGAKAGCCGTGGCAGAGTTTTACTCAAATGCGTGGCTAACAAGATAAACGTTAAAGAGACAGAGATGTGCCAAAGTGGAGCAGCGGAAAGCAGGAAGCCAACCCAGAAGAGACGGTGGGTGAGACTCTGAATAGACTCTGACAGAAGACCAACACAAGCGTCATGTGTGTGTTCTGAGACTACCTTCTTACAAACATACTGCGCTTTGCTTCACGTTGTCACTCACATAAAAAACATTAAAAAATGCCAACACACGTGGTGAAATACAAAAGTCAGTATTATTAGTAAGAGTGGATCTGAGGAGACTCCAGGATTCCCAGTTTGATGACAAGATAAATCAAGTTAGAGCAAACTTCATTTAGTGTTACTGTATCTGCCTTTTAATTAAGTACAAATGATTGTTCACCAGCTCTGAGTCTAACTGCCTGATTCCTCCAGGCCAGATTGCGTTTATTTGTGCACTGTCATCAGCAGTAACTCCCCCCACAACACCCACCCACTGCCAGCATCTGAGCAAACTGTCACTTATAAATAGAAATGTGAATGGAGCCTCAAACACTGGTTTCATGCTGCACCATTACTGCCGCAGAGGTGGTAGACGGTTTAACGTGTCAAAATATGGCGGCTTTTGTACTTGGGGAACTATTCTTGCATCCCACCTCCCGGTCCTTTATGATCTCGACTCTGTTATTAAGTTGTTGCTTTAGGCTGGCTCTGAAAAGTGGATCAGATGATTGTGCGTGGTGTTGGTAAGCAACAAAGCCAAAGTGCTCTCGTACGTCATCGGCTCAGCCACAGWGGGTGGAGTCATCTGGATCAGAAGAAACAAACACAAAAGGACTTCAATTATCACCCACTGTTGGTGAGCGATAATGTTTTTGCTCACATTTGTGTGTCTGTTTCCAAAACATCTCATGAGGCACTCGACAAATTTTAATAAAACCCACAGAAAGTAAATAATTGAACTTGACTTGACTTTTAGAGACCACGATGCTACTGACCTTAAAAATCGAAAACTGTCCATATTTCATAGTGCATTTTACAGACACTGGGTCTCATGCAAGAACCGTTCGTACGCACAGATTTGTTCTTAAGTTGTGCGTACGAGTGATTTAGGAGAATTTGTAGCATTCATCAATTTTCTCGTATTCTAAGATTTTCTTCAGATACGAACAAAATTCACGAGTGGTCCAGACCTGTTGTATATTTTACATGCAGTCAGTCTGCTGTTATCCAGATGGGTTTTTCTCATTAATAACTTTATATTTCATTAGTTTGAAGATATTTTGAGTTGAAAATAAATCACACTCCATAATTATGTTGACAATAGG
>NW_013952410.1:5573007-5580233 GCF_001266775.1 Austrofundulus limnaeus | reverse complement strand
TTCTTCTTATAAGTGTAAAAGCAAATCAAAGACAAAAAATAGAAATGAATATTTCACCAGGGTTACCCCTACAGTGAGTTTAAACTTGTGTTTGACCATCCGCTCCAACAGGAGGCAGCAGTCAAAAAGATTCTAGCCTTACGTCAAGGGAAGAGGTCCGTTGCCGATCACTCCGTCGACTTCCGGATTGCTGCCGAGGAGGTGGGATGGGACGATCAGGTACCCAAGGGTATTTTTTATTAATTCACCATCTGATGTTTTAAAGGACCAACTTGCCACACGAGAGGAACCTAACACCTTGGATGAGGCCGTCGTCATGGCGATCCGGATTGACGATCGTCTGCGGGAACGCAGGAAGGACCGAGACTACAGTTCCCATCGGCCCTTGGTTGCCTTGTTCCGCTCAACTTCCGCCTCGTCATCCTCTGAGTCACGCACATCTGATGCAGAACCGGAACCCATGCAGCTCGGACGAGCCCGTTTGTCCCAAGAAGAGAGACAGAAACGTTTGGACTCCAAGGAATGTTTTTACTGCGGAACGAAGGGACACTTCGTAGCCCAATGCTCCTTGCTGCTAAAAGCCAAGACCCACCAGTGAGTAAGGGGATCCTGGTGGGTCATGTCGAACTTCACCCCAGCTCCCGATTAACATTACATTCCACACTCATTCACCAGCAGAAGAAGGTTCCTATTCATGTATTAATAGACTCAGGAGCTGAACAAAATTTGATCTCATCTTATCTTGTGGATTTTTTGGAGTTACTTGTAGAGAATCTCAACCCTCCTATTCTGGTCACAGGAATTATTGGTGACAATATAACCAAGATTTCTCAGAAGGCAGAAAATGTACAGGTGCTCATCTCCGGTAATCATCGAGAGTTTGGTGAGTTTTTTGTCTTCTCCTCACCCACACCACAACTGATTTTAGGTTATCCTTGGCTAACAAAACATAACCCCGTGTTAAACTGGTCACAAAAGAGTGTAGATAAGTGGAGTAGTTATTGCTTAAATAACTGCTTAACCTCTGCTGTCTCATCCACTACTAAGTCTCAACCCACTGAAGACATTGACCTCTCTTCTGTACCAAGAGAATACCATTATTTGGCTCATGTTTTTAGCAAAACTCAGGCTTTGTCTCTGCCTCCTCACAGGCCCTATGACTGTTCCATAGAGTTATTATCTGGTGCCCCCTCCCATCTAGTCGCCTCTACAACCTCTCTGCACCTGAAACCGAGTCCATGAAAAATTACATTGAAGAGTCCTTAGCATCCGGTATCATTCGTCCTTCCATCTCCCTCTTAGGTGCTTGTTTCTTTTTTGTAGAGAAAAAAGACAAAAGCCTGAGACCTTGCATTGACTATCGGGAGTTAAATCAAATCACTGTTAAAAATAAGTATCCTTTACCGCTAATTGATTCAGTTCATCAACTCCACTCAGCCCCCATTTTTTTCAAAACTGGATTTACGTAATACATATTAATTAGTAAGGATTAAGGAGGGGGACAAGTGGAAGACTGCTTTTAAGACACCTTTGGGACCTTTTGAACATCTGGTGATGCCTTTTGGGCTCACCAATGCCCCAGCAGTCTTCCAATCCCTCATTAATGACGTGCTACGTGATTTTCTAAACATTTTCGTCTTTGTCTACCTGGATGACATTCTCATCTACTCCAAGGACCCGACCCAACACATTCAACATGTTCGAGCTGTACTCCAGTTATCAAATAAGAGAAGATTCTTCTGTTTTTATCTGATTTAGAAGGAAAGTGGCCTTGGGTGGCCTAAATACAGTTCTAAGTGGAACAGAGTTTTTGTCCATTCGAAGGCTCATCAGAGGACTGAGAGTCCAAGACAGTTCCTTGATAATTTGATTAGAGGTGACCCCTAAACCAGAGACTCCATGAGAACCAACTCTTCATAAAGGCTGAGAAATGTGAGTTTCATGTTCCTTCAGTGTCATTTTTAGATTTCATTTTTGGACAAGGGTATTTTCAGACAGACACTCACAAAGTCAAGGCAGTGGCAGAGTGGCCCACCCCTACTGATCGACGTCAAATCCAGCGCTTCCTAGGCTTCGCCAACTTTTATCGGCGCTTCATCCAAAACTACAGTCGTGTAGCGGCACCATTAACTCAACTCACCTCAACTCTTAAGACCTTTGAGTGGAACTCACAAGCTGAATCTGCATTTGGTGAGTTAAAGAGAAGATTTATTTCTGCTCCCATATTACATCACCCTGTTCCAACTGAACAGTTCATTGTGGAGGTCGATGCCTCTGACACAGGAGTCAGGGCAGTATTACCACAAAGGTCTCTGTCTGACAAGAAAATGCACCCCTGTGCTTACTTTTCCCGTAGACTTTCTCCTTCAGAATGCAACTATGACGTGGGAAACCGGGAACTGCTGGCAATCAAACTCGCACTTGAAGAATGGCGACACTGGTTAGAGGGAACTAAGTTGCCATTCATTATCTGGACAGACCACAAAAATCTAGCTTCACATTCTCAGCTAAGAGATTAAACCCTCGCCAAGCACGATGGTCTTTGTTTTTCACTAGATTCAACTTTACTGTAACCTACCGACCTGGCTCTTGTATTGTAAAACCTGATGCACTCTCTCGACAGTTTTCCACAGATGGTCAGACCCCTAAGGAAGACAACATCTGATAGGTGTTTTTCCTAATCATATACAAAAACAGAGGAACAAATGAGACAATCGAACCAGGTTCAGAATCAAAGTGAGGAGAACGCTGGACAGGAAGTCTCTCGTACACCCAAGTCCACCGCTCTAAGAGACCCCCTGTAGTTCAACCTCTTTTATTTAGTTTTCACGCCCCTAGTTACATTGGGTCATGAGACTGCCTAAGGGAGGGGGAAAATGCAGATCTCATGACAAAACATTATTTGATAATAAATGATGCTAGCTAAACACTTTCACTTCTGCTGCCCCCGGAGCAGATGGATGCTTCAGGAGGACAAGCATCAGTTCAGAGTTCAGCTTCCTCTCCGATTACTGCAACTCAGCAAATCTGCTCACATGGAAATATGTGACATTATCAAAACACCAAAACTAAGCAATAATTAAACTCTTAAAATAAGGAAGTTGACCCAAGCTCACACTGCAAAGTATTTTTAATGATGAAAACAACCACCACCTCAAGTTTGTTCTAACAACATCCTACCGTCCATCTGTTTGGTAGGAGCTCTCACCTGGTCCATACAACAACTGGTTCAAGAGGCCCGAAGAACTGAACCGGACCCTGGTGGAGGCCCTCCTGACCGTCTCTTCGTCCCCATGGCCATTAAAAGTAAAGTATTGGAATGGTTGCATAATAATCNGCAGGAATCATAGCCTTATATGGTGTATTTGGGGTGGTAATTATGCTAATCTCCTCTCGCGTGCACGAGCAGCTGGATAGAACAGGTGTAAATTACGCAGCTCATTTACACACGTTTCCTGAAGATAGAAGTGTTTGTTGAATCTGACGTGGCATGTTCATACGAACCCTTTGTACGAACAAAAGTAAGAGAAATTTAGGATAAAAATATGAACATGTTCTTGCATGAGGCCCATTGACCTCTCTTCTGTACCAAGAGAATACCACGATTTGGCTCGTGTTTTTAGCAAAACTCAGGCTTTGTCTCTGCCTCCTCACAGGCCCTATGACTGTTCCATAGAGTTATTATCTGGTGCCCCTGTCCCATCTTGTCGCCTCTACAACCTCTCTGCACCTGAAACCGAGTCCATGAAAAATTACACTGAAGAGTCCTTAGCATCCGGTATCATTCGTCCTTCCACCTCCCTCTTAGGTGCTGGTTTCTTTTTTGTAGAGAAAAAAGACAAAAGCCTGAGACCTTGCATTGACTATCGGGGGTTAAATCAAATCACCGTTAAAAATGAGTATCCTTTACCGCTAATTGATTCAGTTCATCAACTCCACTCAGCCTCCATTTTTTCGAAACTGGATTTACGTAATACATATCATTTGGTAAGGATTAAGGAGGGGGACGAGTGGAAGACTGCTTTTAAGACACCTTTGGGACATTTTGAATATCTGGTGATGCCTTTTGGGCTCACCAATGCCCCAGCAGTCTTCCAATCCCTCATTAATGACGTGCTACGTGATTTTCTGAACATTTTCGTCTTTGTCTACCTGGATGACATTCTCATCTACTCCAAGGACCCGACCCAACACATTCAACATGGTCGAGCTGTACTCCAGTTATCAAATAAGAGAAGATACTTCTGTTTTTATCTGATTTAGAAGGAAAGTGGCCTTGGGTGGCCTAAACACAGTTCTAAGTGGAACAGAATTTTGTCCATTCGAAGGCTCATCAGAGGACTGAAAGTCCAAGACAGTTTCTTGATAATTTGATTAGAGGTGACCCCTACACCAGGGACTCCATGAGAACCAACTCTTCGTAAAGGCCGAGAAATGTGAGTTTCATGTTCCTTCAGTGTCATTTTTAGGTTTCATTTTTGGACAAGGCTATTTTCAGACAGACACTCACAAAGTCAAGGCAGTGGCAGAGTGGCCCACCCCTACTGATCGACGTCGATTCCAGCGCTTCCTAGGCTTCGCCAACTTTTATCGGCGCTTCATCCAAAACTACAGTTGTGTAGCGGCACCATTAACTCAACTCACCTCATCTCTTAAGACCTTTGAGTGGAACTCACAAGCTGAATCTGCATTTGGTGAGTTAAAGAGAAGATTTATTTCTGCTCCAGTATTACATCACCCAATTCTAACTGAACAGTTCATTGTGGAGGTCGATGCCTCTGACACAGGAGTCAGGGCAGTATTATCACAAAGGTCTCTGTCTGACAAGAAAATGCACCCCTGTACTTACTTTTCACGTAGACTTTCTCCTTCAGAACACAACTATGACGTGGGAAACCGGGAACTGCTGGCAATCAAACTCGCACTTAAAGAATGGCGACACTGGTTAGAGGGAACTAAGTTACCATCCATTATCTGGACAGACCACAAAAATCTGGCTTAGACAGCTAAGAGATTAAACCCTCGCCAAGCACGATGGTCTTTRTTTTTCACTAGATTCAACTTTACTATAACCTACTGACCTGGCTCTCGTAATGTAAAATCTGATACACTCTCTCCACAGTTTTCCACAGATGGTCAGACCCCTAAGGAGGACAACATCCTACCGTCCATCTGTTTTGTAGGAGCTCTCACCTGGTCCATACAACAACTGGTTCAAGAAGCCCAAAGAACTGAACCGGACCCTGGTGGAGGCCCTCCTGACCGTCTCTTCGTCCCCATGGCCATTAAAAGTAAAGTATTGGAATGGTTGCATAATAATCAGTTCTCTTGTCACCCTGGTTCAAACCGAATGATCTCCCTGGCTGCAAGATATTTTTGGTGGCCCACTCTCATTAAAGATGTTAAAGAGTATGTGGCCTCATGTACCATCTGTGCTTGCAACAAAGTCTTCACATCAAGCCCCTGCCGGCCTACTGAAACCCTTACCCATTCCCGGACGACCTTGGTCACACATTGCCCTCGATTTTGTCACCGGTCTACCTCCATCTCAAGGTAACACTCCCATACTCACCATCATAGACTGTTTTTCCAAAATGGCACATTTCATAGCTCTACCTAAAYTCCCTACTGCTCTCAAAACTGCACAACTACTGGTTACCAATTTTGTTCGCATTCATGGTATTCCCCTGGACATAGTTTCTGACTGAGGACCGCAGTTTATCTCTCAAGTGTGGAAAGCTTTTTGTAACTCTTTGGGTGCCAATGTCAGTCTCTCTTCAGGTTACCATCCACAGACAAATGGTCAAACGGAGCGTTGTAATCAGGAGCTGGAGGCCATCCTTCGCTGTTTCTCCTACAAAAACCCTTCCAGTTGGTCACAACATCTCTGTTGGGTAGAGTATGCCCACAACACCCACACCTCTACCGCCACTGATTTATCTCCCTTCGAAGCTGCTCTGGGTTACAATCCACCTCTCTTTCCCTTGATGGAATCTGAATGTTTTGTCCCATCTGTGCAGCTCCATTTCCGCAGTCGTAGAAGGATCTGGCAACAGACAAAGGCTGCTCTTCTAAGGACTGCAGAACAAAATTAAAGAATAGCAGATCAACATCGTTCCATGGCTCCTGACTACCAAGTTGGTCAAAAGGTCTGGCTCTCCACTAAGGATATCCAACTGAAAGACCTCGGCAAGAAGATGTCTCCACGGTTCATTGGGCCATACCCAATTGAACGAATCATCAATTCATCCTCGGTACATCTAACCCTACCCAGATCCCTGCGCATTCACCCTACATTTCATGTTTCCCAGATCAAGCCTGTTGTTGAGAGCAAACTTTGCCCACCTGCTGACCTCCCACCTCCCACCTGTCTCGTTGATAACAACCCTGTCTACACGSTGAATCGCATCCTTGACTTTCGGAGAAGAGGAAGGGGGTTCCAGTATCTGGTCGATTGGGAGGGTTATGGACCAGAGGAATGATCCTGGATCCCTCCCTTATCTCTGACTTTTACAGAGCTCATCCAGAGAAGCGAYCTAGATCGCCTGGAGRCGATTCTTAGGAGGAGGGTACTGTGAAGAATCAGTTCTACCTGTGTTCCTGTGTGGTGATTGGTGATCTGACCCTGAGTACTCACACCTGTTGGATTTGWCTGATGATCAGCTGCAGCTTTATAAGCCTCCTCCATCAGWTGATCCACGCTGATGCRTCTAACCTTCATGGTAGTATCTTAGCTCCTAGATTCTATGTTAAAGAATRTATTTTGTATTTACCTCRTTCAWCCTTTGTCCAAGGTGGATTACCAGATCACAGAAGCCACACCTCATACTAAGAAGTCCTCACACCAAGTTGGGTCAGAAAACAAAGAASCTCACCACGGAACACTYACAGCCACTCTGCCTGAAGAACTGCCACCTGCCTTTGAAAAYCTCCTCCTTTGGAACTCTTCGCCTCTGGAAAATCTGTAAGAAAGAATCACATATTAACAAGAAAATATCTAAAACAAATTACTCTTCTAAGAACCAATACTCACCTTCTACATTCTCCTCCTTTTCAGCTGATGTCCAAAACCAAACTCCACCTGTAAATAAAACTGCACTTACCTTTTAACTGTTGTCTTGGTCTGGTCATTCAGCTCTGCTGCTTTTGTTGAACAATATGTCATCCTTGTCAGTATGCATCAGCCTACTGGTTCAACAAGCGGGGCTGAAGCCAAACCATTACAA
>NW_013952410.1:5570134-5572482 GCF_001266775.1 Austrofundulus limnaeus | reverse complement strand
GTTCGTATGAACCCTTTGTATGAACAAAAGTAAGAGAAATTTAGGATAAGAATACGAACATGTTCTTGCATGAGGCTCGTTACAACAAAGAAATAATCTTCCAGTCATTCATGTCCTTACTTTTTCTGCTAAGTATGTATATTGTACTAAAATTGGGACCAGTTGTAGTGAGAGATGTGATGTTTGCAAACAACCCGTATCTTTTAAACAGCTCCTTACAATGAAGGATAGGAACCAAGTTGCAGAGAGTAAAGAGCTGTTTGTTTTTACTCCGTGTAATATCTTTCTTTTTTCTTCTTAACATAAGAGACAATCTCTCCTCCTTTGTTTTTTCACTGTAAACAGGCAGAGTGGTGGAGTACAGCAGCTTGGGGGGTTCTGCTTAAAAAAAAACCATGGTTCCACCACGTGACGTGATGACGTCATCACATATGGCTTATGTGACTTATTTCCCTACCTGATGTAATTCATTCAAAACTGAACAGCTCTATGAAACAAACAGATCATCAAGATCCAGATCCCCTCAAAGAGCCGTTCATCCCATCTCTAGTAGTTGAGAGTCATTCTCAACACGTAATCTGAACATGAGATTTGGTATAGTATTATATATATATTATATACAGAATGCAAACAGCTACATACCATCTTTTCTCCACACAGAATGATCTCAGTTTAAATCAATGACATGAAAGGTGAGGGGTGATACATGCATGAAATACTAGACCTATTATTCAGACTAGAAACATCAATCTGTAAAATCCAACTTCAGCTATCCAAAACAAACATGTATCCTTATTTGTGGGTATGGCTCTGTTTAAGAATCGTAATAATACCTTTTTATTGTCAAACAAACTCTACTCTTTTTTGTGTAAATCTCTAAGAGAAGCAGGCTTAAAATGAGTCAACAAAACRGCGCTGACAAATGTAAATACATGCAATGTGAGATAGGAGACACTGAGGAGATTGTAAAACAACATGTACCATGGGAGAAGACACTACAGGGAGGACTCTCACAAAGGAGTTATGCTTTATGCTATTCTTTGGACTAAACAGAGGGAAAAGATATTTCTTGATGACAGGGGGCCTTCCATCACAGACGTCCACCTGGAATATAGAAGCACATGACTGGTGGCACGGAAAACAATGATTCACATCAATCAGCAAGTGTATTTCTGCAAAAGTGACAGTGGAGCAAACAGGTAAACAAGCAGTGGAAGAGGTACCACATGTGGACACAACTAGTAAAGCAAAAAATTAAATTTGAATATCTGCAACTTACCATCTGAGACTTTTTCTTTTTCTTTTTTATTGCTCTGAAGAAACCCTGCTTCTCCTTTTCTTTGGACGGCTCCGAGGCATTCAGGACTACAGTATCTGGGCCAGTCCTGAACATAAAAAAAAGAGGGCTTAGCATGATGTCCCAGCTGAGAAGTGTTTTTCTTTTTTCAATTTCAAATAAGACCTGACAATTTGTGTCAAGCCCACTGTGTCATCTGGGCAGTGTGTAATTAGTTTTGACAGCATTGTTTCAACAACAACAGCACTGAACTAATTTGCGTTGCTGTCATGCTGTCAAAGTTGAGAAACAAACAAAAAAAAGAAGCTTTTTTTTAGCAAWCAAAATCGAGTATTTTTGGTTGTGGTTACACATTGTAATTACCAGGGGTCAAACGCAGGCTGACGTTTGGAGTGATTTGTCAAACTGCTGCCGTCCCCGGACAAAGCGGAGTCCCGGCTCTGGCCCCGGCTGTCATGGAAAGAGTTGTCTGGTCGCGGAGACGGAACTGTTCAAAAATAAAAAATATGAAACACCAAAAATCAGAACAAAAAGATCCATTCATCGTTTGCTTAGCAGGTAGAAGTATAAAAACACAATGTAGCAAATAAATAATACAAATTTCGTAAGACATTAACAAKACTATCAGAAATAATGATAAAAACAGTTTTTTGCTTTCATTTGCAGCTAAAAGAAATGTTTTATTTCAACAAATTAACGTGTTAATTTTCATGTCTTTTGACCGTCATGCTCCATGCATAATAAATATAATATAATAAACATGCTGCACTACATTCTGACCATGGTTAACTAATTATAGTGTTCAGTCACCTCTGGTAAATAAATGGTAAAAAGCTGAGTAACATACAGCAAATATGTTTTAGTAAAGGCTGCTTTTGGCAAAACTACTAATCATCCACTGGAAGTTTTACTCTTTTTAATGTTATAAATCACTCATCATTAAAATAAATTGGATTTTTGATAAAGACAAAAAAAAAAATAAACTCTTCAAAGACAGTGAAATCTATTTTCTATAAAGCAGAATAAATCAAAACTAGATACTGTATACTGG
>NW_013952410.1:5568802-5569995 GCF_001266775.1 Austrofundulus limnaeus | reverse complement strand
GTGGTAATGGATAGCCCTTCATCAAAGCTAAACAACAAAATCTGAATCGCCTATGTTGAATAGTTTTGGAGTTATAAGTATTTTTGTATGTCAAGACACCCCTTTTTCAGATGTGGTGGGGGTCCGGGGGTGGGGGGCTCATTTGTGGGCCCGATGGATGGTCCTTCATCAGAGCTAAAMAACAACAAGAACAATRAATAAATAACAWAAAATCTGAAGCTCCTATGTTAAACAGTTTTAGAGGTACAAGCATTTTTGTATGTCAAGACACCCACTTTTCAGATAGAGCCCCCTCCTCAAATCTGGGGTCTATGGTAAAACCATTGGCTAGCGCAGTGTAGGTTGGACAYATCTAAATATAACATTGACATTGACAAYAKTCCTACCAAATTTCACRTTGATCGATGCAAACGTTTCCGTTCTACGGTTGACCAAGAATTTTGAAAATAATAATAAATAAATAGTACGAAAACAATAAGACCCCCACTTCATGTGTGGGGTTCATAATAAGGAATGTAAAAKAAGTGATTGTATAAATATTCACACCCCTTTAAGGTGACAGTTCTAACTGAGCTCAGAGAAAAGATTATTGAAAAGGACAAGTCAGGGCATGGATACAAAAGGATTTCAAGTCCCCGAACATCCTCAGGAGTTCTGTTGTAKTGTWTTCTGTTGTACCAAGACRTACAAGTAGRGGTGTCCTGATACCAGTTTTTCTCAAACCGAGTACGAGTCTGAGTACTTCAGTTTGGGTACTTGCCAATACCTACTGAATCAGAACTTAATAATTTTAAAGACACATTTCTTTTATTCAGAACAAGGTATCTATCCTTCATTACAGRCCTACAGCCCCTCTGACTGGATCAAATCAAACTCATTCAAATGAAAGTGGTACCAGGCATTTGGAATGAGCATGAGTACTTGTAAAAATGCTGGACACCACTACAAATAAAGAATATGGGAATTTGTGTAAACCTACCAAGAGCAGGTATTTTTCATATACTGAATGACAGAGTAAGAAGAAGAATCCTGTTGCTACTTTTTACAGACCTTGTGGTCCTGTTGGTCCAGTCTAACAGAGACCTCCAGCACCAGAGCATTTGAGGATTAATGGGTCTCATGCAAGAACCATTCGTACGCACAGATTTGTTCTTAAGTTGTGCGTACGAGTGATTTAGGAGAACGTGTGGCAT
>NW_013952410.1:5565981-5568621 GCF_001266775.1 Austrofundulus limnaeus | reverse complement strand
CAATAGGCTATTCTGTTTGAATTGAAATTATTATTTTAAATGTAATAATGTAGACTAATAATATAAACAAACTTAAATTATGCATTAATTGAAGGTTAATTTGTCTCGGTGTATAATGAAATTTATAGATTATTTTTAGTTTGTTGAGATTTATTCAGCACATCAGCTATGCTCTTCTAAATTAAAATTATATAACAGTTGTTTACAATTGAATTAAAAATATTTGACCAAAGGGAAACCTGATGAATATGATTTAGATTTGTATTTCTGTGACTGTATACAACCCACGGGACACACGACATCAACAGCACATTTCATTCCTCGGCTTTAGCAGCTCCTTTAAAGTGCCTGTGACATGCATGTACTTCAAATACAAAAAGTCAAATAAAACATCTTGATACTCAAGAAAATTTCCCTAATACACATGATTTTACCCATTTTGTTTTGTAAATAACTATTTTAGTTTAAATTTGTCTCAGCCAAAGTAAAACAGGAAGTGACATCAAAGGGGAACTCCTTAATAAAATAAAATCTTTGGTCTTTGTTTATTAAAACAATATCATTTAAACTTTAACTCTTCTACATCTCTCTTTGATATCAACTCAAAATAATCTAAAGAAACATTAAATTCTTCTCTACATTCTTTGTTGTTAGCCGTTGCAATGCTCTGTTTACACACAGACATTCCCCTTTGACATCACTTTCTGTTTCTTCACATGCAAATATCTCAACAACTGTTCATCTCAGCAGCATGAAATTTGTTTTTAATATGTTATCAATGTTATCTTTCCAACAATGCATTTATGTTTATCTCAAAAATTTGATTTCACAGGCACTTTACTGTAATTCCACAGCTGATGCTGCTAAAAAAGACTTTTCTGGATCTCTGAGAGCAGGACTTCAATCTCCAAACTTGTGAAGTTCTTCTTTTACTTTGCAATGTCATTTATGAATGGACACTTCCTGGTATGTGGGGCAGGAAACGTAGCCTTATATGGTGTTCTTGGGGTGGTAATCATGCTAATCTCCTCTCCTCATGCACAAGCACCTGAATACGCATTCATCAGCTTACGCTGCTCATTCACACACTTTTCATGAAGATGGAAATGTTTGCTTAATCTGACGTGGCATGTTCRTATAAACCCTTCGTACGAACAAARGTAAGAGAAGTTTAGGATAAGAATACAAAAATGTTCTTGCATGAGGCCCAATGCTTTTAAGTCTGAGGTCATGGTCCTAAAAAAAGGTGGACTGCCAACTCTAGGTTGGGAATGAGTCTCGGCCCCGAGTGAAGGACATCATGTCCTCAAGGTCATATTTTAGATGGGGGTAAAATGAAGAGGGAGATCAGCTGGTGGGTTACTAACTAAGCAAAAACAAAGCTATGAATTTACTCCATGATCTATGTTCCTATCTTAACCCATGGTTGTGAATAATAACTGAAACAATTACAGTAACAAGCAGCTGAAATAAGACTCCACTTCAGAGTGGCTGGATTYGTCCTCAGAGATGAGGTGAGGAGCGTGGACATTCAGGAGGAGCTTACAGTAGAACCCCTGCTCTTCTGAAAGGAGCCACATGAGGTGGTCTAGTAGGAAGAAACTGTCTGAAGAGGTTTCAAACATGTCCTGCCAGGAGGAGAGCTCAGGTCAGACACAAGATTGACTGGAGAGATTCAATCTCACAGCTGGATTGGGAAGACCATGAAGTCAACACTGAAATAGCTGGAGGAGGAATCTGGGTAAACAGAGGTCGGGGAATTGGCTGTTGCCTTGACAACCCAATCTCAGATAAGCAGCATAAGTTTCATAATAATGTAACTTTTCACTGAGCTGCATTTAGAACTTTTTAAAATAAAGTATACATTTTATGTCCACCGTTTAGGGTGGTGGATGGACGGACGGACGGACGGACACAAATTTCAGTCTATAAATGAAGAATGATACAGTAAATATAAATTGGAGCTGGGCAGAATCTGATCACTAAACAGTGATTTTCTTTTATATATTTGTTTAAAGACTTTTGAATTCTTGTTTTTCACATTTAAATCATCAACTCATTGGGCATCATGCAAGAACGTTTTTGTATTCTTATCCTAAATTTCTCTTATTTTTGTTTGTACGAAGGGTTCGTACAAACACGTCACGTCAGATTCAACAAACTCTTCTATCTTCAGGAAAAGTGTGTAAAGGAGGAGGGTAAACTGATGAATGTGTATGGTGCTCGTGCATGAGGATAGGTGATTTACATAATTAACACGCCAAAAAACACCATATAAGGATATACGTTTCCTGCCACACATATCAGGAAGTGTCCATTCATAAGTGACATTGTAAAGTAAAAAAGAAGAATTAGTTCGGAGATTGAAGTTCTGCTCTCGGAGATCCACAAAAAAAGTCATTCTTAGCAGCATCAGCTGTAGATGAAAGGATCTGCTTTAAACCCGAGGAATGAAACGGCTGCTGTTAATGCTGTGTCTCCCGTGGGTCGTACAGTCAGAAAAAAAAAAACCTAAATCATATTTATCTCTCTCTGTAGTCCTGCTCCAGTTTGTCATTGGTCAAATATTTTTAATGTCAGTGTAAACAACTTTGTTACATAGGCTTCACTTATTCAGAAGAGCAGTCGTGCACCGCTGCA
>NW_013952410.1:5560637-5565527 GCF_001266775.1 Austrofundulus limnaeus | reverse complement strand
TGAAACGGTGCAGCTGCGACCTGCGCAGCGGAGCGGAGACGGAATGCAAGTAATGTAAATCCGGGGTCACAGTAAAGGTTTGATCTAACGTATTGTTAAACATTAGAAAATGGTTATGAGTCTTTATACAGTTTAGATAAAGTCTGGTTTCAACTATAACACACCCACACATAATATCCTGTGTTTAAGTATAGTTTTTTATTATAGCCCCCTGGTTTATCTGTTAATTATAAGACGTCTACTAAGACAGATGAGAGTTCAGACTGGATTTAATCTGCTCATTTGTCAATAACTGTAATTTGTAACATATGTGTAGGGGTCACCTCGAGTGAAGAAACAAGATTTTCTGCTTCTAAGCAGGCCTCGGACAGGCCTGACAAGAAGACAGGAACTCTGTTAAAAACTGAACTCTATTTAGGCCATGACAGGTCATTCTAACCGTGGAAGAGAACCCCTCAGGGTCCTGAGGGAGTGCAACCACAACTTAGTCGCACCAAAGGCCTGGACAACCTCAAAACTCCCTCCAATCTCAAAGAACTACAGAGTTTTCTGGGCGTGTGTAACTACTCACGCCAGTTTATAGAAAACTACGCAGATATGGCAAAACCACTGACTGAACTGCTAAAAAAGGACGTTCCATTTGTCTGGACTGACAGACAGCAGCAGGCAATGGAAGCCCTCAAAGACAACCTAAAATCCGCCCCATGTCTGGCCTACCCAGACTACAAAAAAGACTTCCATTTGGAAGTGGGCTTCTCAGCTCACTGTCTAAGTGCAGGTTTGTACCAAATGCACAACAAAAACAAACGTGTGGTGGCCTACACCAGTAAAACAATGGCAGGCCCTGAGCTAAAATACTTAGACTGTGAGAAGGCCCTACTGATCACTGTGTGGGCAGTAAAACACTTCTCTAACTAAATAGGCGGACAAAAAAATCATTGTGGAAACACATCAGCCAGTGACTTCCCTAAACAGCCAACGCATCAGAGATGGTGTAGTGACAAACTCACGTGTAGCCACGTGGCTCATGGCACTACAAAGTTTTGACCTAGAAATCCRCTATGGACAAAACAAAAAAAATCACATCTGGGAACAGACTTGGCAATCTGCCAAAGCTGTGCACAAGATGTTCCAGCAACATAGATGCCAGTTGACAAAAAACCCCAAGTAAGTGAGGATCCAAATCATCACTACTTTGATGCTAACATCTGTAAAGACATGGCAATAGTGTACGTGGATGGATGCTCATTCCACCACGACAAAGTCTGCAAAGCTGGTGTTGGGGTGATCCTACTCCAAGACCAACAACAAGAAACTTTTAGTTTCAAATTAGGCTCTCAGTCCTCTCAGTATGCTGAGATCGCTGGTATCCTAGTAACCCTCCAGATTGCAGTTGAACGCTCGATCCAGATGCTAGTCATCTGCACTGACTCAAACTATGCCCGCCTAAGCTTCTCATGTCATCTTGCTCAGTGGAAACAAAACGGTTTCCTCACAAGCAACAAGAAGGCAGTTAAACACACTTTTCAAGGCATGTGATCACTTGGTGACCTCACATGACCGACAGATTTACTGGAAGAAAGTTCCAGGACACTCACGAGTCCCAGGTGATGACAAGCACTACAATGATTTTGCAGACTCACTAGCCAAGAGTGGAGCCGTAGACGGCACCCCATGGTCTTTTGATCCCTCCTGGCTAATCAAAGCTCAAACAACTCGGCCCACTGTTGAGGTACAGTATCAGCTATTATACGTGCACAAGCTGCAGCTAAACCAGCTGAAAACACAGTCTCTGTACGACCTATGCAGACTGACCCCGACATCATACAGCTACAGGAGCTAGATCCTGATATCAACTCCATGGTACTGTACTTGACTGACCCAGACAAAAATACCCCATCAAAAGAGGCACTGGACTCCAATCCAGACCTAAAATCGCTCTATCAGTCACGCAAACAGTTGAAACTAATCAAAGGCATCCTAACTTATACTCATGAGAAGACATCTTCACCTGTGTTCGTGGTTACTCATGACCACAGGGGAGTGATGTTAGTTCATGCCCATGACCTTCCGTCCGCAGGACATAAAGGG
The DNA here is from genome assembly GCF_001266775.1 of Austrofundulus limnaeus. Classification (NCBI taxonomy): domain Eukaryota; kingdom Metazoa; phylum Chordata; class Actinopteri; order Cyprinodontiformes; family Rivulidae; genus Austrofundulus; species Austrofundulus limnaeus. The sequence goes on along the minus strand of NW_013952410.1, from coordinate 5,563,436 downwards.
AATAAGGCCACACTCAAGGCATTGAAGCAGATCGCCAACTGGCCTGGGGTGAAAAAGGATGTAAAAGATTATGTTGAAGGGTGCCTGGTGTGCGGCCAGTTCCAACCGAGCAGACCACTTCATAGGGCACCACTGCAGAACAGAGGGATTACATTCCCGTGGTCTGACCTGCAGATCGACAGGRTTGGACCTATCACTAAATCCGCTAGAGGAAATAAATATTTTCTCMCCGTGACTTGCACGTTCACAAAATGGGTCGAATGTCTACCAGCTCCAAACGACACAGCACAAACCACCGCTACGTTGTTAATGAACCATGTGTTCTCAAGGTTTGGGCTGCCCATTAGGATGAATTCAGATCGAGGGACACACTTTACAGCTGAAGTGATGCAAGAACTGTGGAAGACGCTAGGTGTTAAAGCCAACTTCCATATTGGCTACCAACCACAGGCATCAGGCCAAGTAGAGAGAGTAAACAGAACTGTGGTAAGTATTTTAAAAACATATGTAGCCGCAAACCACAAGGACTGGGATGTGAAACTCCCCCTGGTCCTCATGGCCATCAGGGCCACTCCACACAAATCCACAGACATCTCTCCCTTCGAGATGATGACTGGCGACAGATGACGCTCCCCATACATCTTTTGTACCAACCTGGTGATACCACTATGGCAACAGCCTACACCACACAACAGTACATGAAAGATTTGGAGAAACATCTAAAAAACACATTTGCCTTTGCTCAAAGAAAACTTGAAAAGTCCACGGAGGGACGCAAAACATACTATGACCAAAAAGCCTCACCCGAAGAATTCCTGGTGGGTGAAAAAGTCTGGTACTATGTGTTCGCTCCAACACAGGGACAAAGAGAGTCCAGGACTGGAACTCTCGCCCGCAAACTAATGCCCAGGTGGACTGGACCCCACCTGATAACAGACAAACTGTCTTCAGTTGTCTACCAGATCAAAATCAGCAAAGGACAAAAAGAACCAATCGTTAAATAGGTCCATCGCAACCAAATCAAACCTTACAAGACATTCGATAATCTAACAAAAGATCAAGATCTCGTCACCAAATAAACACCCTTCAATCAAAACACCCTTAAAAGGTAAATAGGTCTTTAAAACAGATCTAAAAGAGGAAACTCTTGTAAAACTTAGAAGCACCACAGTAAGTCTAGAGTTAAGTTTTAAAAGATTTTCAAATAGGTCATAACAATCAGCTAAATAAACACTATTTGGCTTGGCCAGCAGAGTGAGCTGAAGCATTTTAACATCTTATTGCTTAGCCACAACTTGGTTGATGTGTGTATGTTCTAAAGCTTTCATTGTTAGTAATCTGTTCGGCACAGGAAAGACATCACTGTGAGACGGTGAATAGCATTGTACTGGTTCTGAGCACTCACAGCCAAGAAGTCGAGGTTTTGTATTGCTGTTAATGAATGGAAGTCTAATATGGAATTTGGCTATGCCAACATGCAGTGATTGATAAATCTCACTTATTTACAGGGCAATGTAGATTAATGCTACCTTAGGTACTGTAACCTACATTGACCACACCTTTTATTTCACCTTGACCCTTCTCGAAACAACACCAATCGGGGAGGGGGGGGGGGTATCTATTCTTCAAAATGAGTCTCGACGTAGACTCCAAAAATGATAAGGGAAACAAAATTTGAAAATCTAAAATCGCTCGTTTTAATGACAGCTACAGAATTAGACACTGTCTAAATTAACTGAGTTATGATTGGAGGAATAAGTAATTTATGTGGAAATTGAGGCCTTCCTTACAGAAGCCCTCTTTAGTCTCTAATAGATATGGACACTTATATCTACCCCTTAGTTAAAGCCACAACCCTTTAACTATTACCTGTAGCTTATCTGAAACATGATAGCTAGCACACAGGGCTTACATAGGTTTAGCCTAATGTAAAATCCCAACTTAAGGTTAACCTAAAACCACATAAATGCATGACACATAGGTTTAGCCTAAAAGTAAAATCCCAACTTAAGGTTAACCTAAAACCACATAAATGCATAACACATAGCAACCGGAAAAGCACTAGCTGGAGACGACTCAACACCCAACCTCCACAATGGCCCACGTACTCTGCTAAGGCGACCAGGCTTCAACGCTCTTGACCTTCTCCTCCTGGTGGTACCCATCTTCACGGCGTTCCAGTGGTCTCTTCCTGGCTCCTGCTCAGAGATCTCTACCTTCGATCCAGAGGTCCCCTTTCATCAGCAACCTTCCAGAGAGCGACTCGCAAAAGGTGGATTCCTGAAATTAACTTTTCTTCATGGTGTTCCAAAAAGTGGTTGACTCCAGATCATCCACAACAATCGTATGGAATTACCCGTGTGGATTATAATTCTTCCTTGGTGGATTACAATTCTTTGCTTCCAGTGGACTACAGACTCTGTTGTTCCTTGGATTTAAAGCTGTGCCGCAATGGGAGTTATTCACAAACATTATGGGGATCATACAAAAAAAAAAAGAAAAGGTTTTATTTACTTTTCGTCTTGAAGAAAAAAAATTGAACTGAAAGAACTCTGGCTATGGCAAGTTCTCAGTTTGGATTACCCTTGGGATTATACCATTTTTTCCTTTGGATTACTTCAAGTTCAAACAATTTCGAGGTGCCCGTTTTTGTTGCAACTAATCACCATTTGGGGGTGATGACTTGCAAAAGGGGGGTATGAACTGTAGGGGTCACCTCGAGTGAAGAAACAAGATTTTCTGCTTCTAAGCAGGCCTCGGACAGGCCTGACAAGAAGACAGGAACTCTGTTAAAAACTG
>NW_013952410.1:5544958-5560381 GCF_001266775.1 Austrofundulus limnaeus | reverse complement strand
GTTAATTAATCATCATAAAAGTTTTGCAGTGATTTCTAAGTCTGTCAGAAGAAAGCAGAAAAGAGGTTATCATATCATGTTGTTGAACCACAGAATTTTAACCTTGGGCTGGCGCTGGCTGGCAAATCTTTATCTTTCTTTCTCTGACTCATCTCTAAGCCTGACGGCAGAACCAAAGTTCGTCCTTTATTACTTACTAACCCGGACGGCTTTGAGCAACACACTCTTCTTCCTGATTCCAACCTAGGAAGACAGCTGGGATTCTCTCCGGAGAAACCTCAGCTTTGGCTGAAAATCTTATCCCATGAGCTCATTAGGGAGGATTTCACATCCAGGGACCCGGCACACTCGTCGGTGGTTCCAACCGGAGGCCAAGCCTCTAAGTATGTTTTTAACTCCCGAGGGGAGATTTTATTTTGGAAGGAGGAACCGGATACGGCTTGTATTTTTCTGGCTTGGACTGAAGCAAACACAAAGTCACCTGGAAAAACACCTGTTCGCCAATGACCGGTAAGCGAGCCGACATCAGTTCCCTGACTGATCGGAGGCGAGCCAGCTCCTACCCCGAGGGTGTTTTAAGTCACCAGGTAAAAGCTGATGTGTTTGGAGTGACGTGTCATCTGGAACCTGAGCCCAGAAAAGATGTGCAGTTCCGGTTGACCCACACTTGGATAAAAGTAAAAGTCGTAGTAACATACTAATCTTACTTTCCTCCTTTCCTTGTTCTTAATTTGCCAAAACTTAAGCTAAAAGCGCCAGTAAAATTGTTTGGTTGTTAACATCAGAACTGACGTTTTACTGTTCTATATAACTAATCTGAGTTGATGTGAATTGAAATTCGGACTCGGGTTTTATCTCATTTAACTCTGACGCTTGTTATAGGAATAACCACAATCAAGTGTAACTTATGATCTGTTCAATTTGTGTAAATAAACGATTGCGTAGTCTTTATGAATCAACTTGAACTCGTCTGAGCATTCACTTATTGTSTCACTTTTCACTTCGCACAGTCAAGATATTAACAAGTAATGAGTAACTTTTAGCTTGGTAAAAGTTTCCTCATAACCTTGTGAATGAGAGATGTGGGAAAAGCTTAACTCACCTTAAGCACCTTTCCCTGCAGCAAAAACATTTTATTTTTAAATGAATTTAAAGATGTGAACAACAGCCAGCCTTACATGTTGGATCCAGAGTCTGACCCAGAACCAGAGTCTGATCCAGTACTAGAGGAGAATTAAGAYGAGGAAATTGAAGTTGGTATGCCCAGACCTTATATGGGCATTTGTCACAGATAATTTGACGTAATAATTCAGAAAATGTCATAGAAAATAGAGAAAACTGAACAGGTTGAAAAATCTGACCCAAACAGAATATAATCTTTGCAGCACCAGGATAGACTAAAATAAATCTCTGCCTCCTAGAGACTCAAAGTCCACGACAAAATGTATTTAACAGCATAAAGAGTGGATTTTTAATGATGTAGTCCCTTGAAATTATTTCCCCTTTGAAATAAACTTATATACTATACTAATACTAATCCAGACTTGAAGTATGTTCTGGACCTCCAGTGCAGTGATAGAAAGATGCAGCCAGAGATTTCCATCCTGACTAAACAAACCTCTGTAGAAGCTGCCCACCCGCCTTGGCATGGATTCACTGTAGATATTGCGGTTTTCTTTGGAGGATCCTCCCTCTTCTGGTTGCTGGTCATGATATAAGCCAACCTGAGTCACAACAAAACAACTTATCATAAAAAAATAAAAACCTAGGAGGCTCAATGCTTTGCATGCTTCTCGGTCTAAAATCATACCTCTTATTTACCTGACAGAACAGGAAAAGCTCGGGAGCGTTTTGACTTAAATGTAACAATAAAACACCTTTACCAGAATCAACCTGAAACCTGCAGTAATGACGATGCTTGACCGTGCTATCATAAAACGTCACGTTACATGGAAGCACAGCGCACAGAGAAAATAAAGAGGCATCTGGAGAAAAGAGACRGAGAGCAGTTCATGACAGCAGTAACCACCCACATCCGCTCTCTCGGAAGGCTGGATGTGGGCGGGGGAATGGTGGGTGCAGGCACAATGTCGGACCTCGCTTTTTTTTCTTATGGCTGTGTGTGAAAAGATGCGATGTAGTGTCTTGTGGAGTTCCTTATTGGAGGTCTGCTGTGGGGAGCTGCTTGCTCTGTTAATGGAGACATGATGAAGCATGAAGATATGTGCTATATGTACAAGGAAAGAGTTCATTAAAGACACAGATAGCATGCTTTAGCCCACATCCTAACAAGACAGCCAACATGCTGATGATATTTCTGCCTTTGCAATAAAGTGGGACACAGATGCAAGTGGAATTCTGAGCACAGATCATGCTATTTTCAGATGAAACAAGAATAATTTCTGGCTGCATTGTTGGACAAACTGATACAGAGGCAGAGTTATCCAACACAACCTGGGGTAGGCATTTGATATGATTAGATATGTATGGGATAAGTCTTGTGCCAGCAGGAATTGAATTTGAATCGCTCAGATTGAATCTGTATGTGCATAATTTGAAATTGAATGCATTGGTTTGAAAATAAATTTCACAAAATCGAAACTGAATTTAATGATTTGAATTAATTTGCTTTGAAACCGTAGTTTCATTTATTAAAAATTCAGTTTGACTATTTTCAATTTCAGTTCCAAAATTCAGATTTTTGTGTCACACATCCTAGTCCTTGAGAAAGCCAGCCAGAGTAATCAAACACAGATGCACAGATTTATGTTTCACTTTAGTGAGGTTTCTCTTCTGTATGTAACAGAGTTGATGCAATCCACCGTAAAAGTGACAAAAACAGATTAATTTTACCTATAGAAAATGTTACATTTACACAAAAAAGTGAAAAAAAAAACAGACAAATGTATTTTATTACAGTGGTTTACCTATACCTTGAAAATGTTACATTTACATCACATCGTGGATCACATATTGATCAGATGCTGCTGCTGACTGATCCATGATGTGATGTAAATGTAACATTTTCTATAGGTAAAATTAATCTGTTTTTGTCACTTTTACGGTGGACTGCATCAACTCTGTTACATACAGAAGGGAAACTTCATTAAAGTGAAACATAAATTTATGGATCTGTGTTTGATTACTCTGCCTGGCTTTCTCAAGGACCAGGATGTGTGACACAAAAATCTGAATTTTGGAACTGAAAGTGAAAGTAGTCAAACTGAATTTTTAATAAACCAAAATTCAGTTTCAAAACAAATTAATTCAAATTCAAAACTTTAAATTCAGTTTCAAATCATTAAATTCAGTTTCAATTTAGTGAAATTTATTTYCAAAYYAATGCATTCAATTTCAAATTATGCACATACAGATTCAATCTGAGCAATTCAAATTCAATTCCTGCTGGCCCAAGATTTATCCCATAGTTTAGGCTTTCCTTAGGTTAGGAGAGGTTTGTTGTGAGTTGATCACTGACCCTGCTCATGTCATCCTCTCTGGAGGAGCTCCCAGAGAGCCGTGGCAGAGTGCGGTGCTGCAGCTGCGGGGACAGGAGCTGRAGGCTGCTGGCTCTGGTGGACAAGCCCTGTCCGACGGACAGACCCTCGTCCGTCCCGTGCGTCCTTTGGTGATCCCTCCTTACGTACATGGAGTGACGGTGCGGCCGCTGCTGGGAGGAAAAGGGACTGGTGTATCCCTGCCCGTAAGAAAGAGGGTCCCGCGGGGTGGACAGAGAGTGAGAGTGGCTCCTTTCGGTGCTGCCGTCCCCAGGGTCCAGAGCATCCGGGGACTTGGCCTCTTCTGAGGTCTTGTGGCGGTTGGAGGCGCGCCTGTAGGAGGAGTCCAGGGTGTTGCTCTCTCTTTCCGAGCGCATGTTTCCTCGACCTCCCATGCCGAGCCCCAGTCTATCCACTCTGCGGGACGCCGGGCTGCTCGGAGCTGTGAGGTCGAGGCAGCTGGAGGGAAAGTAGCGAGACGTTGGCTCGTCTGCGTACAGGTGCACGTCGTTCAGGTTCCCCACAGACTTGGCATCGCTGAGCGTGCCGTAGCTCTTAGACAAGTTCAGGTAGGCGAACTTAGAGGAGGAGGGAGCAGAATTGTACGAATCCATGTGGCTGTGCCGGCCGTGTTTCTCCCCCGACTGAAGCGTGTTGTTCTTCCCTTCAACAAAAGAGTGGCGGTTCTGCTGGGAGCGGAAGTTGGACTTGAGGTACTTGGCTCCGGGACCGTCCAACACCTTGGAGCTCAAGTTCATCTCAAAATCGCCCTTGCCCTTGGCCTCACCGGTACTGAGCAGATGAGGCAGGTTGCTGCTGGCTAGGTCCATGCTGTAGGCAGTGGAGTGGTTAAAGATCTGCGGCTGGTAGCTCTTGGGATGCAGCGTGGGGCTGAGGTTCATGACTGCAGACATGTTGCCGTTCAGGAAGCTGTCGTTGCCGAGGTGGATGTCCTCCTGTCTGGGTAAACTGGAGCACTCTCTGCTGCTGGAACGGTGGCTTCCTGAGCTCTTCCCCACATGGCTCCTGGTCAAACCCAAAAGACATCATCAACATCCTGTAAATAAACTTTCCTGTATGGTGCAATAAATTATAACATAGTTGGTGTGACARCCTGTGAGCTCTAGATGAACGACACAGTATGAGGACAAAAATTAAGACTATTGCTCGACCAGCAGTTGCTACATCCGTGTAGCRGGAGGTTATATCTATTTCTAAACCAGCTATTGATCTGATTAATGATAGGCCAGCACCGCYAACTGAGAGAATATGTTTTGAGTTTAATATTTATGCTTGACGTCATGTTGAACAGTAAATTCTGTCTAAGGAACACCTGTCAGTGCATGTCACTTATAGATAGATTTTGAATGTCAACCATTTTTGTTGAAAAAGTTTTCTTTATTCAAAAATGTTCTTTTCTAATAAAGCAGGTGAGCAGCCTAGGCATGCTAAATGCTAGCAGAGGTTTGTAGTAACTGAGTACATTTACTTTGTGACAGTACTTAAGTAATTTTTTTTGAGGATTTGTAATTTTACCAAGTATTTTTTAAACCATTACTTTTACTTTTATTTCATTACATTTGAAACCTGAAATGGATACTTTTACTTCTTTACTTTAAATTTTAACACCTACTTGTTACAAAATAAAATCTGTCTAAACTCATCATGAAAGGAGTTGTTTTTGCTCTAAAAAATGAAGTGTTGAATTTATTCAACCAAGTCATGTCAGCTGGTTTCACTAAACCTAGTAGTGTAAATTTGAGGCAGGAATATTTTCTCCACTTGTTTTAGTGGAACCAGTTTGGTTAACCCTTTAACACAGTGGTTCCCAACCTTTTTAGACTTGTGTACCCCGAGTCATTTTGTCATACCACTGGTACCCCTTCAGTCAAACCTAACGACGATTCTTCAAAACTATAATGTACAACAACTGATTATTGAATTAAAATTATTTATTTAACCCCCTAAMACGTTTAATTCTCTGTCATTTTATTCTTTTGAACTCAAATTAAACAAAGTGCATAATTATATAAATAAACTAGGTAAATTCAGGTGCAGAAAACAACAGCGTCCAAAATACAGCAGAAACTCACCCAAATGAGCAAATTCCGTGAAATTCCGCATTTTATACTGGATTTCATTTTGTGTCAACTTCGTGATTCCGTTGCATTTTCCGCATTGTGGAAATCATAGGGCCCTACATATCCCAGTCCTATTTTTATTAATTTTTTTACACACCTGGGAAAATTTTCCACATACCCCCCTGTAATATGCTTGCGTACCCCAAGGGGTACACGTACCCCTGGTTGGGAAACATTGCCTTAACAAACACCCCTGAAATTCCTTAAAAGCCTTCGGCCATTTTTTAAGGGTGCCAAACTAAAGGTAAGAACCAGAGGAAGTTGTCTGACACCCTMGTCCTCAAAATAAAGCCCCCGATACCGTCTGGAAATGTTTAAAGGCAGAAATTGAACCATTTTTGCCCACCAGTGGAACAAAGACTGTTAAGGGGTTCAGTAAATTCTACACTTTATTTTTTTAGAGTGTGTAAAAGTACTTTTACTTTCCCAATTTTTATGAACAGTTTTATGACTTTTACTTAAGTATTTTTCTCATCAGTTAAATTTATTTTTACCAAAGTCATCTTCTGTTAAGGTAATTTTACTTTTACTTAGTCATTTTTTTCAAGTACTTTATAGACCATGCTAGTTGCTAGCCACTTCAATGCTAACACAAATGAATTGTCTCCTTCTCATTTGCCAGCATCTGCCTCTCAGTTCACGGGACCAGCTGCTCAGTTACCGGTGCCCCCCTATTATTAATCAGATCCACAGCTGGCTTAGGAATAGATATAGCTTCCTACTACAAGGATGTAGCAACCACTGATTGTGCAATAGTCTTAATTTTGGCCCTCATACAGCAAAATAGTATGAGAAGTGCAAAACAAGGGGAAAGACCAGAATAAGCTGTTTGGCATTGGCAGGGATTTGGTCAGCTTTTTCATGGGTACAATCCATTTTCCGCWCACATGTAACAACATTTAACAAACAGACTTTTCCAGGAGAACATATATAAGATAATCAACTAAACACAAATGTTCTTACATTTTATGTTTTATATTGCTCCCTTCTCACCTGCTGGGAGTGGTGTTGTCTCCATGGTGAGGTTTTCTCTTAGAGGAGCGTACGGGTGTGGGTGTGGGCGGGCTGGGCCGTTCCACCAGTCGCAGGGTCTGGAAGGCGTGATGGTTCAGGCACTGCTCTGTGAGAAAGCGCTCTGTGGGGTTCAGCAGCAGCAGGTTCTAACGCAGGAACAGAGAGGGGTACACTGTGAGTCCTTCAGAGAGCTAGACCATTCAGGGCTTCACAAACAAGCTGTAACAGTCACGATGCCATGAGTCATCTTCATTACCATGAAAGTCAGGCTGCTGCTGCATGTAAGGATGTCCTACAGTCAAGTGATTTGTGACATTAGCTTCTTTCCTATGCGAGTTTAAGAATAACTTGTCTCCATAAAATTTAATAAAATTTGTTGAGTTAAAAAAATTAGTCACATAAAAACCTGAGTGCAGATTTGTTTAACCAGAACTAAAGGTGACATCTAGTTTTCTCACTTCTTATAAAAAGACGGAGGCATAAGTACAGTTCTTTGCAAGCGATGCAACTGGAATCAACAGGACTATGAGTGCCTTATGCTGAAAGGAAAAGGCAGGTAACCATGAATTACCCTGTACCTGTGTGTGTTTGTAAGGACCAGAGTAGAGATTTTCATGAAACTCTCAGAAATCATTGGATGTCAATTTACAACTTATTAACTTTTGAAGCCAACCCAATTCAAGATGGTCACTACAACTAATCAACCATTGAAAACACCCAAAATGGCTATAAATTTGTTATTTWAAAAAACTGAGTAACATTCAGATGTATTCTCAAGCGTGACCTCATCACACAAAATCTTTGTATAAAACCTCGCCAACAACAACTGGMATCAAGCCTGTCACTTGTAAAATGTCTCATTATTCACTGGATGGAATTTCATGACACTTTTATGAAATAATCAATGGGTGTGCAGCTGCAGAGTGAGTCAAAAGACACAGGACACTCATTTATTTCTGAAAGAAAATAGAAAATGACATATCTGAATACCCCAGCCAGTAATGGGTGAGGGGGCTAATCTTTTAGGTTATGTCCARAACATGGTCACCATCTTGAGAGCCGCCATATTGTTTAAGGGCACGTTTTTCCACAGATAGGCTCCCCTCACACACTAATTGCTGGGGTATTAGGTTGCCATAAATTAAATGTCCTGTGATTTTTGATTCGCCCTACTGCTGGGTTGCAGATGACGTAGTATTGRCRTCACAAAATGCAGACGGGGRGCAGGAAGCAGCTCTGTTTCTCTCTGTTGATTCAGCGTCAAAATGCCTAAATCCGGAGAAATATAAAAGTATTTTTTGTGTTTCGAAAGTAGTGTGTCATAAAAAAATAGGACAAAAGTGAAACAACACTCTACGGCTAAAAACAGGAGGTGTGGAAACAGACAAAAATGAAAGAGTTTGCAGCGACCACTTTCTAACAGGTAAGGAATTAGGATTGTATCGTTTAATCATATTTTCAGATATTTTTCTGGGTAGTTACTTATATTTGGGTTTACAGAAGCTAAATAAATTATTTACAAGTAGATCCAAGCACATAGAAATAACAGGGGTTAACTCGTTGTTAGCATTAGCGATAGCATTATTATCATAGGCTAATTATTTAAAATAGCACAACTCACCTCACCCGGGCAGAAACTAGTCGACAGCCATTTAAAGCTTCATTGGATCCTAAATGTTTGACCCAACCTGAAACTAAATAATTGYAGCTTCGAGCCTTTTGAAAGCTTTCATCTGGCTCATCGTATAATACGAGGTCCGCAGCACCAATAGTTTATGTCATTCGCCTCGACATCAGGTAAATCCTGCAGTTTATTTGACAAGTCTTTTTTATTACGATAATATGGATCATATCCTAAATAWACACAATTTTTTCACAATATCTCGTCTGCGCCAGCCCATTTAGGGCATTAGTGTACTCGCTGTGATCCATTTCACTGTTTTGAACAGGAGCAAATCCCTTTCTGCCCCCCATCTGAATTTTGCACATCATCCGGGTCACATGACTGCAACCCAGAAATACATCATATTATCTTTTGGAGGCAACCTATCCATGACAGCAGTCACGGTCAGCAGAACTTAGAAAACACCAAAAATACTAACAACTCTGTAAACTGTAGGCTGTAGATATTGATATTTGGTGTAGTAGTACCTGAGTGTCATCATGAAGACATGCTCTAAGCTCTTTCCATTGCACAGGATTTTAGGCTAAATTTTTAGCRTTATGTTATGGAGTCGACTCCGTTTGTCGATTAGCAAAAGATCCCATTAACCACTGAATGGGCTTCAATTAAAGTTTCAGAAAGTTATTGTTAAATGTGCATCTACTGTATAAYATTAACTTTTGGAGTCTATCCAATTAAAGATGACAGCCGCTGCTAGCATTAGCCAACACAAAATGACKATAAGTCAGTCATATTACAGATACTGAGGTAAAGTTTAATGTGATAGTAGCTATGAGACTCCTTCAACACATACTGTGAGCACGAGAACTCACTATGCTGCATTATTTTCAAGGTTTACCCAAAATGGCTGTAACTTTGTCATTATGACCTCCTTTAAGGAATGCTAGGCCTGTAAWGTTAAATAAACATTGGAGCTGATTTGAAGAAATTCTGCTTATTATGGAGAGTGATGCTTGTCTTCTGTGAAGTCAGTGTTGGGATGACACTGTATTGACGGTGAGTCATTTTCTGCACAAGCAGAGCCCACATTCTTGACACGGCACTGCAGTTTACGGTGCAGACGCAGTGATTACAGCAGAGTTCCAACCAGAGATCCTGGAGCAGAGCAGAGGCATCCAGCAGTCACGACGTAAACACAACARGGATACCTGGCTTGTTTGTGAAAACTGGAAGATTTATGTGCTTCATTGTGTTTTAAGCAGGAATTRAATGAAACTGACAAACGAGAGAGGAAAGAAAAAAAACATCTTAGCAAAARCATGGACTCTCTTCCAGCCTTACCTTTAGCAGGTCGAGCAGGCCTCCGCCGATGATCCCAAGATACCTCCGCTCTAAGGTCTGGGGGTGGTTTACAGCAGGAAACTACAGCATTAGCAGAAAACAGTACTGTGAGGACATTTTGTGTGACCACTAACTGAATAAGCACTTATATTTTAAAGCAACCTCAGCAAACTTTCTCTGTTGGTAAAGAATAGAAGAGGGGGGTAACTAGAAAACCTCTGAAGAAAGTGTGACGGGTATCAACGCAGCTTAGACGAAATTCTAACAAACATTAGCTTCCTTTAATTTGTAAAGCTAAAAATATGACATTTTAATACATAAACTGCATAAGACAAGTAAAGAAAACCAACATAAAGAAAGTAAAGCTTCCTAATATTGCTATGATAACCAAACACTGCTTGATTGCAAAATAATTAAGCTAGAAGGAAACTTAGCAAAAAGCAAAACAATAAAAAGCCATATAAAACGATAAGGCATTTTTCAAAAAGTCTTAAACCATAAGTGGCAGAACTGTCTGGTTGTCACAAATTTCAACATTTATGTTTCTACTATGTTTAAGACATGTAACAAATGAAGAAGAAAAATGGAAGCTRAGATGTAACAAAAGTCTATGGAAGTCCGACAGCAGTGGGACACACTGGCAGAAAGAAAACAAAAGGGCCTATGTTTTGATCTGTATCTGTGATGAAATAATAAAGTACGAAGAGTTTAATTGCAAAAGATTTCAAAGTTTTAAACAGTTCAAAAGTTGTGTTACATTATCAACTGTCAAAAAAACCCAAAAAGTTATCAAACTTAAAGTGTTGTATTAAAAAAGGAAAAAGCTATCAAAATGCCAGTTCCGTCATGCAAAATCCAACTTGCAGAGGCCTGTTAATACTCTGAATGTTTCTGATGTGAAGAAGTTCCCATTTTACAAAAACCCCATTGACTTCTATAGGAAATTTTCTCCTAAATAATTTTTGCTCATTAGCGTTTTATCTGGCCCCAAAGATAATACTTTAAATGYAATGCAGTTTTATGATTACTCTTTTTCTCACTATATACAGTAATGCGTTTTTCTCAGGACAGCTGGAAAATAGAGTTAAGATTTTTCAGGAWTCTATGATTTTGTTGTGGAAAGATCAGAGAATCAAATTAATCATCTTTTTCTATATTGTCTTCATATTTTAAAGTCTATTATATTTTAGTGAGCTTTTTTTTGATTTGCTAGATAGTGATAATGTATCTTTAAGAAATTAATTTTTGTTATATGAATTTACTGACTACAGACTCAGCRGTTTAAATAGCCAGAACATATTCGAAATGTTACATTGTGCCCGCCAGTGAACTGTTTCACGTGGGACACTTTTCCTCGCAGCATCGTTATACGCATTAACAAGCTAATGTTACTGTTGGAGCAGCTTCTGAATAATTGGCGGTGGGTGGCGATTAATCAGGTTAGATTAGATTAGATTAGACCTTTATTGTCTTTATTGTACAGAGCACAATGAAATTACAGTTCAGAACACCCATTCAGAAGAAGACAGAACATAACAAACATAGGAGAACAGGTGCTCTGGGTCATGCTCCCACTGACTCTGCACAAAACAAGGATCATTTTCATGAAGACATCATGACAAGGCACAACCCTTAACAGAAAAACTAAAAACCACACAAGGGAAGATGAGGGGGGAAAARCATCATATTATATCAACAATGTGACACACTATGGTGTTTATAAAAAAAACCTTTGCATAGAGCACATTTATTAGCCAGAGGAGTAAGTGAGTTTAGGGGGGCGTGTATCTGAAGCCATGAGTGTTGTATGCACTTGTGTGAATATCTGAAGAATGAGCCTGAAGGATCGAGTCCACAAAACCCGCGCAGCTATAGTTTAGAATATTGATGGTAACTGTTCATTCTGTGCGGCCCTCAGCTTGCTCCAGGAACCAGATCACAGACGGGTGTGTGTGTGTGTGTGTGTGTGTGTGGGGGGGGGGGCAGACCCCTCAGTCAACGTAACCATCCAGAAAGATTTAGTCCAACAGCTCAACGCCGTGTAGGAGAGAGCCAGATTCTGTAATCAGTTGTTTTGGGAACAGAAGAGCCAAGCAGACAATAACAATTTTCCATCAGCCTTAATGTCTGCTGGTACATCTCAAGGTGGCAAATCCAATCAGACAAATAGTGTGGACAAATCCCGCCGAGCCATACCATCAGCTTTCTCCAAGATCAATTCCATATGACCAGCAAAGTCCAGGAACCACAGCCGGCCTGCGACCCTCAGCAGAACAACTTTCAGGCCGAGTCCAGCTCGCTCAAGGCAGAAGTCTGAGTACTGATAGAACAGCAATCCTTCATAATGGTCAGACAGCCAGGAAATGAAAAGCCACCGATGCTGTTTTGTAGAACACCCAGAGACCACCAAGCCAATCGGTAGAATCCAGTGATCAGAATCCAAATATATATATCCAGAACAGAGCAGAACAGAGGTCCCACCTTTGACATGTCCTCCCATGGAAGAAAAAACTTTGCTCCAAAAAATTTATTGAGAGACCAGCTAACCAAGTCCATAAAAATAAAAATATCCATAATTTCTGGTTTTGGATGAAAACACAGAGAAGGCTCCGAGCAGCAAAAGCAGGGAAGATAATGAAGGGCAGGAGAGAAGGTAAAAGCGTCTTGCTCCTCTGAGAGCGGGAAAAAAATATTTACGTGTTTATGTAGAATACAGCTCTATAGTGACGTGCAAGGATAGATTTAACAAGTGATGTAATGTAAACGTGCTTCTTTTGTGAAAAGTCTGGGAGACATTCAGAGAAAGTAGTTTTGTACAGGGGCTGCACAGAGGCTGAGTGGTCCTGTTAAGTTTTATTAAATAACACAAAACAAAAGAAGTGATAATGATCTTTGCTCAGCCCAAAAAACATGTAGAGGAGGGATACAGCGTCACAGACAGAGGTACAGTAAAGAACAAAAGYCAACAAATAGTTTAATTGTAGCCTAAAGAGATTAACTTCAGTTGACCATAGTTTGCCAATGAATAAGCAACGTTTGTACATTTTATTGTCAGCTGAGCTGTGATGAAAAGAAAAGAAAAGCACTACCATTAAGTTCTGCATGTTCTAAATGCTACATAAAACATAATTTAGAAAAGGTTATTTGTATTTCTATAAGAATAATATGTTATAYGATTTTTTTCATAAATATTGACAGTGATTGGTTGTTGGGTTGGACCAAGTTTTGAATTTTGTCCTGTCTTACTGAGTTTGACATACAGCTAACAAAAGTTAAGGCACACTTTTGTCTAAAYACATCTCAATATGTCCAAATCGTTTTTAAAGATGAGTGGCATGAAAACAGATAAAACTTGTGACAGAAACCAAACAGAAATGTGCACCAGTTACCCTACAATTATCTGCAGTTTTGTGTGTGTGTGTGTGTGTGTGTGTGTGGTCTTGTTTCTCCTACATCGTGGGGCCCAGTTTTAAAGAAATCGCAGCCTCGTGGGGACCGGGTGCTCCTTGTTTGGAGGCTGATTTTGGGTGTGGGGGTTGGGTTTAGGACCGAGGTGTGAATTGATTTTAGGTTAGTCTTAGGGTCAGGAAGGTGCCTGTGAGGTTAGCTTTACACTGTAAAAAATGAAATGTTGGATTTACTTAACCATGTTATGGTTCCACTTAACTGAGTTGAGTAAATTCAAAGCAATATACCAGTTTTTTAGCCAAAGAACATGAGTGTGTTGCTTTGAATTTACTCAACTCAGTTAAGTGGAACCAGGTAACATAACATGGTTAAGTAAATCCAACATTTCATTTTTAGAGTGTAGGGTTTGTGGTCAGGTTTAGGATATAAAATTACCAAAAAATGAATGGAAGTCAATGGACAGGCCCCACAAGGATATAAAAACAAGTGTGTGTGTGCGTGCGTGCGTGCGTGCGTGTGTGTGTGAACTGTTTGACACAAATATGGAATATCTACTTTTGTTGTCAGGACTTTTAATTCTACCCTGACAGACAATCTGAAGTACCATGTCTGTGCACAAATGTTGTTTGAAACGGTTTTTAAAGTTCRCACAGAAGGTGTCATGAGGATGACTGCTTCTCCCATCGATGCTGTTCTTTTTGCCTCACACACAGTGTTAGAGGGAGGACACTGTAGGTGGCCGGCGTGACTGAACAACCATCAAACATCCTGCGTTTCATTGTGGAGGAATTTTAATTTGCTTGTTTGCGCCATTTCTGTTTCGTTTTGTCGTGTTTTTTGTTGTGCAGTTAAAAATAATTTGACTGTGCAAGTACGGCTTTAACAGCAAATGTCCACTAATCATTTAAGTTTACAGGCTGCCCACACATTTAAATGACAACAAGCACAGAAATCTTGCGGAGGTAGGGATTTTTTTTTCATTCAGCAAGTCCTAATAATAGCTGCCACTCAATGTCCAACACATACCTGTCTCACTAGAGGAACATTTTCAGTGCAGAAAAGCAGCATTTAAAAGCTGGAATTCAGACAAAACCAGCCAGGATCCTCGCACAAATGTTCAAATTAAAAGAATGGAGGCGACGTGGCTCTTAAAATGGAAATAGGTTTTGGAGTTTGGACAGTAATAATTTCATGTTTWGCTGTAGGCAGGAAAGGGAATGGAAGGACAGCTTAGGTCTGATGTGCCACCAGCCTGCCACAGAAGACTTATCACAGCCTTCCTTCACAGWGCATAACGGATACATGATACACCATGAGTCATTGTGATCCAATCAGTCATGGCACAGAAAAGAAAAAAAAAAGGACAAGAAGAAAGTGTAGAGACACAGCAGGGAGGGAAATAAATAAGAGAGGAGGAGAAAGCAGAATGAGTCGGAGTGAGAAGATTAAGTCCAGATTGACGGAAGAGAAAGCGAGAGGCCTGATGTTACCCTCAGCCCGTGGAAGCGAGCGTTGTTATAGAAGAGCTTCATCTGCTCCGGAGGCAGGGGTCCCAGAACTTTCTGGATGGTGAAGAGCTGGTCGATCTCGCTCTCCCCTGGGAACAGGGGCTGCCCGTCACTCAGCTCTCCTAAGATGCAGCCCACTGACCACATGTCCACCGCCTTCCCGTACGGAGCCCTGCCACCGTAGATTTAATGGTTAGTAATGAAGCCCGGGCATGACAATCGCTAATAAAAGCCAGCGTATCAGTAGTAGTGACCAGACTGCTGAACAAAGCTGAGAAGATGACAGGCGTACCCGAGCAGGAGCTCTGGAGAGCGGTACCATCTAGTAGCCACGTATTCAGTGTAATTGGCATCGGTCCCTTCAGAGAGATTACGTGCAAAACCTGGAAAAAGAAGATGGAGCAATTTTATCTAATGAGGAGCTTTTTGATAAGCTCTACATTTTGAGTTAGGTTCATCTCTGAACACTCATAATACATCCAAGGTGTCAGATATAAAATGATACATGCAGGTAAAAGTGGCGGGAAGAGTTATGAACTAGTATTAAAATGATTAAGAACATGTTAAAGGTTAAATTATATTGCCTGAAAACAATTACAATATTAGTTGTTGAGGGCTGGAAAAAAACAAATGCTTTTTTCTTTTTGCACGTTAACAAAATAAAGTTTACTTCCTGAATAAAATAAGTACAAGTAATAAATTATCATCTTATTTTTTAAACAATTCACTGTATTCTTCTGACATTAAATGAGAAACAAACCTTTTCTGTCAGCTTCACTTGCAAATAAACTTTATATTTCTGCATTGTGACTGAATTTACCAACTACGGTGTCCCGACCGAATATCAGTATCAGTCTGATATTAGCCAAAAAAAAAAAAAAAAAAAAAAA
>NW_013952410.1:5537924-5544948 GCF_001266775.1 Austrofundulus limnaeus | reverse complement strand
TACCATAAATGATCCAGAATAGTTATTTTATACTTAAAAAGTATATTTTGGTTTTTGGCTTTATTGAAGTAATTTTTCAGTTTTTTTTATTTTATTAGTTAGTTATTGTACTTAGTTGTACAATATTCTTATGTTTAAGTTAAAATGTACAGTATGTAACTCATTGGTTAATAATAAATGGGAGATCTACTCTTGTTGCCAATTGTTTACTGTTTGACCTGATCAGTCCTTTTTACCATTCCACACTACAAAAAATGTGATAAAAGTATGTATCATTCTGATATCATATTGGGTCGATATCACCCAATACTCAATGCTGCAATATCAGTACCGTATCGGCAGTGAAAAAGTTGTATCGGGACACCCTTAATACCAACACCGTATTACTGGTAGAGGTGTAGTAACAAAGTAGATTTGTAGTATTTAAGTCTTTTTTTTTTTGAGAATCTGTATTTTTACTAAGTACTTTTTAAACCACAGCTTTTACTTTTATTTTGTTACATTCAAAACATAAAAATGATACTTTCACTTCTTTACTTTAAAATTTAACACCACGTTACAAATATAAATGACCAAAACTCATCATGAAAGGAGTGGTTTATGCACTCTAAAATGTGAATTTAACTAAGTTAAGTTAACTGGTTTCACTAAACCAAGCTGAGTTAATTTCTTTCCCTTTACTGAACTCATTTATTTTTTATTGTGTGTAAACRTACTTTTACATTTCCAATTATTGTGAGCAGTTTTATTACTTTTTACTTAGGTACTTTTCATATTAATTCAGACAAACTTTGCTTTCAGGCAACAACTTTGAGTAATTGTGGCCATCTKTAGCCCTATTAGCATGAACCACTACAAAATTGAGAAGATTTGAGTTTTTGTTTTTCAGGCAGCATGTTTGCACTTTATAAGTGGGACCACTTGAACTGGCACTATYAGCTTGTCAATAGAGTCTGAGTGGACCCCCGTCTAAAGCCAGTTTTATAATGGTTCATGCAAACAAGGCAATAAAAACTTTAGATCTCCATCAGWTTAGCACTTTAAGGTTATTTTAGCAGATTTATTACAATCCTTCAGCTCAGCCTGACACCAGACTTTTAGAGGTGCTGCATCTGGATGCTATTTGGACTTGCGCAGCAGTCTAAGTAATTAATCAGGTACTGAGAAATTTATAGATGGTGTAAAAGTATATGAAAATTTGTCAATTTAAGTTGTTTAAAGTAGACATTGCATGCTTTTAAATCCTTCCTTTTCACATTTAAATCACTCAGTTGGGTCTTTCTAAAGTGGAACTACAATGCTCTGGTCTGAATTCCTCCTAATTCTAACTTTACCAGCCCCTATTCCACCCCTTTTCTGCTGTTTTCTGCTCAAAGCAGCTTGTTTTGTTGTTTTTCYTTTAAGACACTTCAAGCCCCGCCCCCTTCCTGCTTCCAAACTGCTCCACCCTGGTTTGAGAGAGGGGGTTAGCATTTTTCTAGCTTGCAGAATTTTTTTTTTTTTACAATTTAGTTAAAAGATGTCAACAACAGAAGACTTATCCATCTAGCCTTATACAGTATGTTGGAGCCAGAGCCTGACCCAGAACCAGAGTCTGGCCCAGAACCAGAGTCTGACCCAGAACCTGAGGAGAATTAAGACAAGGAAATTGTAGTTGGTAAGTCCAGATCTCATTTGGCTGGTCCATCGCAGATAATCTGACATGAGTTCAGAAAACATCATGGAMAAAAGAGAAAACTGAACGAGCTAAAAAATCKGACCTAAACAGAACATAAAGATATCTTTGCAGCAACAGGAGAGACTAAATTAACTTTTTTGCCTCCTAGAGACTCCAAGTCCACAACAAAGTGTATTTAACGGCTAAAACTAAAAAAGTAGATTTTGCATTATACGTATGTCCCCTTTAAGGGCAGTTGTAGTCCAGTAGTATAGGCTTGCACTGGCTCTTAGCTCRTCAGTCCTGTCAAAATTACATTTTATTTCTCCAAACTAAAGTTGYTTGCAAATTTATCTGCATCAGGTAAGATATTAGTTGCACATAACCTTTCCACAAAGTCCCACTTCAGCAGGAATGTGAAACTTTTCCTTTAAACGAAAGATGAAATCATGGCACAAAGGTCATTTTTAGAAAGTCCTCGTGTTCTAAAAATGAAAATAACACAATAAGAAACACACAAAGACACACACTTAAACGTAAAGCTTGACGACAGAGTCAGTTTGGCCCGGAGACGGTTCGCTCAGTGCCTTTGGCTGACACAGAGCAAACAGCAGGTCTTCAGTCTCTCACTCCAGATTGCCTGCACAATGTCGGTGGTGCCATGTTTTACATTTTCCCCCACTTGTTGTGGTGCCACGAGGCTGAATCAAAGCCTTATTAGACTCTTGTTTTCCAACATGTTTCATTAATTGAGATGAGAGAGGCAGAGAAGCAGAACGGCGGCAGCAGAGAGGCGTGCACACAGAGCTGCAGAGAACCGGACGAAGCTGCACTCCTGAGCTGCCTGTTCCAGCCAAATACATGACTCCTTCTGCATCACAGCGCTGGCTGTTCGGCTGCTCGTTTCGCAGCTCGTACAACATGAGGATTCAGTAAAGATTCTCACCGAAGTCACAKAGCTTGAGGACGTCATCGGAGCTGATGAGAAGGTTTTCTGGCTTTATGTCTGAAGAAGAAGAGCACAGACGTGAGAGAGCTGACCGGAGCACCGTTACGTCAACCATTTCTGACAACACTGACAAAAATCAGATCTTCAAACCAGAACATTTACAACATCACAATACAACTGCACAGAATGTAAAGAAAGGCTGCAGCCCATCCACYGAACAGTGTCATATGTGTGCCTGGGTGTACTGCAGGCCTTTGGATGCTGCTCTGCTCTGTTGTTGCTGTGCCAAAGGCTCACATGGGCCATCTGCTTTCATGGTTGCCTGCCAGCAATTCAACAAAAGCTTTATTTCTAAACAACACAGAGTTTGKTTATAAATCATCTAGCAATCTTTTTAAACCAACGTTTTATTTGATTTTACTTTAAAAGTTGCTTCTGAGAGCGTGAGCTCAGATTGTGGCGCGCTCTCTGGAGAGCTCAAGAGTATCTTCCAGCCTGGAAGGCCTCTTCTCTGCTCCCACTWTCAGTGTCTCCTAATGTGTTTGTAATATGAAGCCAAATACAGATAAAAACAAAAAGAGTAAAGCCGAAATTACCTCGGTGAACAATGTCGTGCTTATGGCACCAGTGAATAGCTTTGATTAACTGGAAGATGTAGCTGCGTACTTTCTCGGTTGGCACACCAGTGGGTAACTCCTCAAGCAGCTCGAGCATATTCTAAAAAAGAAACAAAAGAAAAAAGAAATCACGACGACATCAGCTGGCAGAGGAGCTGAAGAGGCAGAAGGATTTACAGAAGCTCACCTTCTCCATGTACTCAAAGACGAGGTATAGTTTTCCTCTTCTGCGGAAGGCCTCTTTAAGCTCAACGATGTTCTCCTGCTTGAGCGTGCGGAGCATCTTGAGCTCCCGTAGTGTCGTTTCTTTGACCTCTTCATTTTCTGAATGAAGGAGAAAGAAAGAAGACGAATCAGGAACATGAAGACAGGAGGCAGGCAAGCAGAATAAGGGGACGGCGTTAATATAAACTCACAGGTACTGACTGAGAGGAAATCTCTTACCTTCACTGTCCTTGAATTTCTTTATGGCAACAATTTCATTGGTCTCCTACAAAAAAAAGACAGTTTTGTAAGAAACGAGCCTTGTTTCTGTCATAAAGTCAACTCAACCTTATCCTCTCTACAACCACTGAATAACTTGGAAATAATAATAATAATAATGCATTTTATTTATAAAGTGCCTTTCAGGACACCCAAGAACGCAGTACAACAGAAAAGAAACAACTCTAGATACATAAGATACATAAAGTGATAGGGTAGTGCGGGAGAAACACATAAATGTGGAGTACAGAACAGTCATTTAATAAAATACAACAGAGTAGATAAATTGAACAATAGTGTTGTGGGGGAGAAACAGAAATGCGGACTACAAAACAGTCATATATTGAGGTACAATGAGCAATCAATCGGAGTTAACAGTGGTAGGCTAATCTGGAAAGGTGTCTTCAGGCCAGTCTTAAACAGGGAGAGAGGTTGTATTGCGTAATCCATGGGGTAGTGAGTTCCAGAGCTGCGGAGCAGAGCGGCTGAAAGCTCTGCTCCCCGTGGTGCTGAGGCGGGCAGGGGGTACTGAGAGTTGGAGGGAGGAGGCAGATCTTAGAGAGCGGGGGGGTGTGGAGATGTTTAGGAGGTCAGACAGGTAAGGAGGGGAAAGATTGTGGATAGTTTTGAAGGTGTGTAGGAGTATTTTGAAGATGATGCGGGATKTAACTGGGAGCCAGTGGAGCTGTTGTAGGACTGGAGTGATGTGGGCARAGGATGAGGTTTGCGTGATTACGCGGGCAGCTGTAATCACGCAAATACCAAATGTTCTCATAGTTTTGTACTTTTTGTTGCTTAAAGGTCTAAATAAAAACATCACTGGTGCTGCTTCAGTAGCCACTAGCACAAGGTTTGCTACAGGCTAATGGTTCCAGAAGTCTAAGGAAAATACACTTTATATTGCATATTATATAACAGAGCTATTCAAATGGCGTCCCGCGGGCCACGCCCGGCCCGCGAGTGACCAAAGTTCAGCCCACCAATTGGTTCATTCATCTCTTAAGCCCAAACCCTCGGTTTTCTACTTCAATTGCAGAGTTCTTTTAGTTAAACATAGACATGTTTGGTATCTACAGAAACATCCGAATCTTGACTAGAAGCTGGTAAAAACCATTTCTATGAACATCCAAGACAGTTAAAATTACAAGCAAGAAGATAAAACTATGAAAGTGAAAATAAAATTGGTTTATAATTTTAGCAAGTCAGAGATGTCAGAATAATATTTGTATTAAATAGGAGGCAGAATGTGTTATTTTTGTTTTTGATGTTTTAATATCACTATTTTTATTATAGGGTTCTGTAAGTTGTATTAATGATTAAATGCAGCAAAATAAACTGGAAGAAATACTTGGTTTATTTACATAACGACTTTAATTGCTAGATGTTCAGACCCTGTGATGTTGGCCTGCATTAACTGTGGCCCCTGGAGCAATTCAGATGAATAGCCTTGTTATATAATATATATAATATCGACACTAGAAAACAAAAGCTGGAAAAATAAATATGAAGTTCAATTAAATTATAAAACATGAGGTAAAATTCTCTTTTTTTATTTAATTGATGCATTTTTAGTGTATTTATTTATTTATTGGTCCATTTATATATTTCTGCTTTTATTTCTAATTATGTCAGTTTCGGTCCTCCATATAAAAGAATCCAGAACATCACCATTGATACCTGTAACAGTTTGAGAACCATGAACAAAATAGTAAACTATACATACTGCTAGTATAGCTACTATGTTTGAGAAAAACAAAGTGTGTATTACGTGTAGCCAGCTCCTAAAACACAGTCATGTTCCACATATAAAGACACAAAATATGTATGACAGTTAATCTGATTTGCTTAATTTTAATTTGTAGGTGTCAACAAAACACAAAAACAACAAAACACAAATTATAAATAGATTGAAAGCAGAAGGCAGTAAAAGTTACAAAATGAAACTGCTGCTCTGTTCAGAACTAAGCATACTTCAGTGTTGACAGTTTTTACCATCTTTACAGGAATGACATTGATTTTGGTGGGGAGTGCATTCATAGGTAGGACTGTAGCTAGTCATACCTTTTTATATATAAAGCACCTAAACACAGGATCAAAGATGACCAATGGGTTGTACAACAAAATAAACAAACAAAAGATAAAATACGTAAATTGTGTCTTTAAATGAGATTTAAAGATTTAAGATTTAAAAACAGTAAGTGCGGGAGCATGACTATAACATGCAGTGGCAAACCACTGCAGATTTTTGGACCTGGAACAAAAAACCTCTATTATCTCTGATTTCATTTTGTTCTTGGAATCATTAAAAGCATCTGATCTGTTGGAGCACAGAGTTACGTATGGCTGCAGCACTTTAGAGAGATATGAAGGGTTAGTATCATTAAGAGACCTAAAAAACATATAAAAATTTGTTTTAATGAATTTGGAAGTGAACTGAAAGCCAAAGAAATGTGTTCTATGTTCCAGTTAAAAATCGAGCAGCAGCATTTTCAAACAGCTGCAAATGAGTAATAGAAGCCTGACTAAGTCAAAACAGAAGTCCATTGCAGTAATCAAGTCTGTACATTTTAAAAGCATGAATTACTGCCTCAAGATGTCTTTTAGGCAGGATGGCCTTCAATTTAGACAGTCGCCTCAACTGAAAAAAAAAAGCCAGATTTGACTGCATGTATTAGTTTTAGGGAAGAATCCATTTTAGAAGAATAGAAGAGAAATAGCCTTTATTGTCCCACGGCGTGAAAATTAAACTCCCAGATTTAATGCAGGGGTTCCTGGTGGTGCCATTTGGTGTAAACAACATAACGTCTGTCTTGTTCTCATTGAAATTTATACATTTTAATGACATCCAAATTCAACCAGGCAGTCAGAGAGAGGCTAGACAGAGCCTGGACCAGTGGGCTTCAGAGTGAAGTATACCCTCTGAAGGATTGTTTTGCATAAAAACAAAAATGAATCCACATAGTGGATGCAAGTATAAAGAGAAAAGAGGAGGTCCAACAATGGAACCTTGTAGAACCCCTCACAGGAGAGCAGTAGAGGTGGAAACAAAATCCTTGATGTTAACACAAAAACTTCCATTGATGGTTTATGGTGTCAAATGCAGCTGTGAGATCCAAATGGCAAGCTGTAACTTATAGTTATCTGAAATTGTTTTATGACAAGACTATGTGCACACTTAAGCCCCTTAATGTCGCACTATAACATTTTAGGCAACTTATGCCAACTTCTAATTTTTTTTATGTCTAAATGACTAATTTTACTTGAAGTACTGGTTATAACATTCACTTTATTTTGATATTGTTGAAAATTTAAGAAATG
>NW_013952410.1:5535806-5537482 GCF_001266775.1 Austrofundulus limnaeus | reverse complement strand
TTGCACTACAGCAAAAAGTGCTGGGTTTGATTATGAATACAGTTTTCTGCAAAATAAATGCTCTAAAAATTACAAACTCCGCCAACATGGCCAAGAAACTTCCTCCATGTCCTGCAGAGACCAATACTTAGGTCAGAGTCTACAAAAGTCTCTCCTGAATGTGTRAAGCACTACATGTAATGATTGGCTGCTCTTTTTACAATGTGGTCCCTGACTGAAAAATACACAAAATCTGCCACTAAACTGAGGTGAATATAAAAGTATAATTTTCCATTTTTAAATAACAAATCCTGTCAGCTGTTTATTGATATGACCAATATGAAAAATAACCCAGAAAGCATGAAAGAAAATGAAGAAATAATCAGCAGCGAGTCACTGTTTCCTAWAGTCGCTTCTTGTTATCCGTGCACAAAGTTATCTGTGAGAGATGCCCAAACGCCACTAACCCCATTTCTTGACATGTCCTACTTYGGGCTGGTATTTCTGCCTATGGCTCAGAGCTGTGCTCCAGTTCAGTCCACCCACCCCTCCAACACCCCTCCTCAAAAAGCCAAAGGCAGCATCACTCCACTCCAACATGGTTCAGACTGAGCTTCCATCCAGCACTGAAAAATATAAGCTGACATACAGCAGGGTCATCTCTGTACAGCTCCTATACACAGAGATGACAAACAGCATGGACTCACTACATTTCGTCATTTTATCTGATCTTATAAGTATATGTTTCAAGATTCTGAACTAAAATCAATACCATCCTAATTGTGATGGTACTATGAACTAGGGGTGCACCAAAAAAAAAAATTGTTTTAAATCTGAATCGTGATTCTCATTTACAAAGATTCAGAACTGATTTAAAATGTCCCAAAATGTTTTTTTAAATGTGAGTGTACTGTATATGTAAAATCCAAAGGTTGTCAACCTCCATTTTGTAGCCACTTGGGACGTCCTGACGTCACATGGAGCTGGAACATATGAATGTGCAGAAAGCACCAAAACAAAGAGGAAACTACAAAACTGGAGGAAAGAGAAATTCAACTGACCCCTGTCTTCATTGAATGCAAAGATTTGGGCTCATTTTGTTTTTTTACTGAGTGAGTCTGAGTTTGACATGAGCTTCACTGTGTGCAAAATTTGCAAAATGACAAGGAAACACTTTAGGAACATGACAAATGGGCTCACATTGAGTTGTGAATGAAAAAATTGATTTTGGATCGAATTGTGACCCCAAAAATCTGAATMRAATCGAATCGTGAGATAGTAAAAGATTCCCACCCCTACTATGAACCATGTTGTTAATAACACCTTTGTTATAATTCAGTTGTTATAAAATAAATTACAGTCAGACTAGTTTGCAGTAATTCAAAGTCTCAAACGCTCACAACATTAGACACCCTGAGGTCATTGTATCCAAAGCTGTAATTTACAAACCTATAGAATATTATGCATTCTGCAGGTAGGAGGACACACAACAGGTACTAATTATTGGAAAGAAAGTTTTGTTGATCTATCTTTTTCGTTAAACAAGCTGCACACACTGTAGCTTTCTATGGAGCCCGCCGGGGGTCAGTGGTGAAAAAAGATAAACAGCCGCCGGAAATCCGTGCGCACGGATTGCTAAACTGAGAGCACAGATTAGTAATCCGTGCGCACGGATTACTAATCTGTGCGCTCAGTTT
>NW_013952410.1:5532849-5534271 GCF_001266775.1 Austrofundulus limnaeus | reverse complement strand
ATTAGTAATCCGTGCGCACGGATTACTAATATGTGCTCTCTGTTTAGTAATCCGTTCGCTCAGTTTAGTAATCCGTGCACACGGATTTCCAGCGGCTGTTTTTTTTTCTCCCACTGACCCCGAGCGGGCTCCGTAGCTTTCTGATTCTTTAAAAAAAAAAAAACATTACTCCTGAGACTCTGGCACATTTTATGCATGTGTGTCCATGAGAACATCCTCTCAGCGTGGTTTAATTTGAACAAGGATGCATCATAAACCTAATCTTTATTACAGAGATCAGATAATCTATGGCCCAGTGTGATCTGCACCTCATTATGTTTCCACTGAAGAATGACACATTCAGTTAATTATCACCCACCACTAAGACAGGTGGGGGATCGTGTAATTGCCTGAGTGATCATTTATCTGTTAGCAAAGTGTGTCAAAGCCTAATGAATGGATTTTCATGAAGCTCTCAGAAGGAAACTACATCGGCTGCTGATTAATATCAAGTGGTTAAGTAGAAGGAAATTAGGTTTCTTTTTTGTTTCTTCCACTTGCCTTTAATTTAACGATTTAGGATTGTTGTGTATTGGATCACTCAAAATCTGCACTAATGCACAACTGATTGCCTCTTAGAGTCAACCAATTTAAAGATGGCTGCCACAGCTAAACTGACTTCAGCTGAGACAAAAATGGCTATAACTCTGTCCACTATGCATGTAATGAGCTACAATTTGATGTGGTTGTACCTGAGAACTGATGCCATGAGATCTTGTTACATTGTGTGAGAACATACATAACATCCCTTTTAGAAATCACCCAAATGTGCCATAATGGAAAGACAATCTTCCTTTGAAACTTTGTCCAAGAAGGCAGCATGAAATATACATTATTTCAATGCTTATTAAAAAATCATGCTTTCTGTGCCTTTAATGACAGTGAGAAATTGAATACGTTGTGAYATTTGATTAAGATAATTGTGTTTTATGGGTAAACTGGTTATGTTTAAACAAGAATTCAACCACACGTACATGACTGCATTAGATTAGCTGGCTTGTAAAAAGAAAATCTCCTTTATTGTCACTGTATAACTCCCACCAAAATTATACCAACACTCAGCTAAAATAAAATAATCTSTGGAAGTTCACTTTTACATATATTTAATATTCAGTATGATCTGACAAAGAGGATATTTTGGATTTTATTGTTCCTTCATTCTTTATTTTAGCCTGGTTTAAACCAGACCCTGTCCTTCACTTTGCTTCGTACAAGGGTCTGGACTTGATGCGTAGAGAATCGATTTCTTGCAGGAGGCGTGGCCTCTGCATGTGTGTGTTGTCGGTGTGAAGGAGGCTGCTGTATGCTAAAATAACTAGCAGACACTGCGCAGAACACGACGTCATTCAAAACTCCACCTTCTGTTCTCTGATTGGCCCAGGT
>NW_013952410.1:5517862-5530350 GCF_001266775.1 Austrofundulus limnaeus | reverse complement strand
AAACCAGAGAGCGTTGACAGAGAGGAGAAGGTAGAAATGACTCAGTTTGTAACTGAAAATATGGATGGAGGACAACAGAGCTGCTTCATGGAAGAAGAATCTCAGCTTAGCCTGTTAGCTTTAACATTAGCCCCGAAACTATCACCATATATATGTATTAGCTTAGCGCTACACATTCTCCTCTCATCACTGAGGTCCTCCATCCACATGACAGAGAGGGGAACGCAAAAATGACTCAGCCTGCAACTGAAAATATGGATGGAGGACCTCAGTTTGGCTTGTTTGTCGCTCTAGCATTGAGCTAATACATATAAAGCAATATAGCATGAGGGCTAGCACAAAGGCTAACAGGTTAAGCTGAGGTTCTTCTTCCATGAAGCAGCTCTGTTGTCCTCCATCTATATTTTCAGTTACAGGCTGAGTTTGTTTCTGCCTCCACCATCGGCCTCCAGCATTTGCAGACATCATCTGCCAGTCCGGACCTTGAATGGGCCAGTCAGGTACTAAATTCCCGGGCCACTTTTTTGCCCCAGTCCGCCCCTGCCGGGAAGGGATTCAATGTATACTGTGATATGAATTTGAGGTCATACCGCCCAGCCCTAAGTTGAATGTAAATTTAATAAGCAATTGTTTTAAACGTTTTGTTGTAATTGGTCAGTGATTAACTGTTTCACTGTAATTCACCTTTACAAGAGATCAACCAAACTGTGATGGTGGCTTCAAATCAAGGAACATGTAAACCTGTTTCTTTGCTCCAGTTCAATACACATTACATCATTCACCAAAAACAGCTATTTCTGCTTCAACTCTACAAAACACTGCATTCAGACAGGTAACAGAACACTCATTTCTCATCTGATCCTGATTAAACAGCATCTAATAACAGAAATTTGTTAGGAGCATTTGCTCATTTTACAGGGATCTGGGCAGAACATGGGATGTATTATGTAACACGTTATCTTAAGCTCTTTATAAATTCCCACTGAGAAATGGGCTATGTAGCTCAGTTATGTGAGACCCAAACCAAACGGGTTAAATTATTATTTAATATAGACCCACTGTCACTCTCCCATGACCTAAATCATGCAGATCCAGTCTTCAAGTCAAACAAAATTCCCTGTTTAATATTTTCTAATGCTTGGCCATCTGAGTAAAATTATTGTTTTGCTTTCATTTATTAAAGTTTTCCATAAGCGCTTTTCATCACAGTGCTAAAAATTGTATCAGTGATTTTAAATTTGTTTAACAGACCTGCAGGACAACAAGACTTAAAAGTCATACTTGTGTTGAAACTGTTAGAATAGTCAAACTTCAACTTCTTGTCTTTAGCTGTAATCATCTGAGTTTTAATTTAAACCTTTTGATTTTGTTGTATGATCTGCTTTTCAAAAACATATTACAGATTATATCAAATTAAAAAAATAAAAAAAGAATATCAGGGCTATTTAAATATCTTGACTCCCCTTATTTCTAGTATAATTCTGATAATGACATAATCAGGGTAACATTTCTTGAACATGACATCCATCTTGGTGCTCAGTTATTTTGTAAACTTATTACAGAGTGGCAGTTAAAGAAAACCTGAATGTTGCTGTCAAAATATGACTTGTTTCTACCAAACACATGGTTAGCTGAATACACTAAAACTCATTGGTTTCCAGGAAAGTTGTTAGGACTTTAGCAGGTAAAACCACATTCTCAGATGGAAACATCTCAAAGAAAAGCAGTCTTTGCAGACGATAACAGCAGATATATCACAATGGACATGAACCCAACAGAGATGTTTCTGGATTACACATCTCTTCTGTTGGGTTCATGTCCATGGTGATACATAAGAAGAGATGATTCTAGATTAGCTGATGTTTTGAAATAATGTTAACACTAATACTGTATGTTTGGTTTAAATATTGCAGTTTTCTTTGCATTTTCGTTGAAACTAACTCCTCTGTGAACCTCAGTACTCATATAAACAGAAGATAGCAAGAAGCTCAATGGCCCTCATGCAAGAACATGTTCGTATTCTTATCCTAAATTTCTCTTACTTTTATTCGTACAAAGGGTTCRTACGAACATGTCATGTCAGATTCAACAAACTCTTCTATCTTCAGGAAAAGTGTGTAAATGAGCTGCGTAAATTCCACCTGTTCGTATCCAGCTCCTCATGCATGCGAGAGATTAGCATATTTACCACCCCAAAAACACCATATAAGGCTGTGTTTCCTGCCTCAGATACAAGGAAGTGTTCATTCATTCATGAAAAATGACAGCGAAAAGTAAAAAGAAAAACTTTACGAGTTCAGAGATTGAAGTCCGTCTGTCAGAGGTCCAGAAAAGAAAATCTTTTTAGCAGGTCAGCTGTGGAATAAAATGAGCTGCTAAAAGTATAAACAACTGTGATAAATCATTTTCATTTATTCAGAAGCCACACCGTCGCGCACCGTACGCACCCCCCCGCGCGCAGTCTCAACTCGCAGGAGGGATTGTGTATCCCCTCTGGCCTGGGAACGTCTCGGAGTCACCCAGGATGAGCTAGAAAGTGTCGCTGGGGAGAGCGGGGTCTCTCTGCTGCTGCCCCCGCGACCCGATCCCGGATAAGCCGGCCGGATGGACAATTTATATTGTTAGTCTAAATTATTACATTTAAAATTATAACTCTAATTCAAGCAGAATAGCCTATTGTCAACATAATTATGGAGTGTAATTTATTTTCAACTCAAAATATCTTCAAACTAACAAAATATAAAGTTATTAGGGAGGAAAATCAGTCTCAATAACAGCAGACTGACTGCTTGTAAAATATACGACAGGTCTGGACCACACGTGAATTTTGTTCGTATCTGAAAAAAAATCTTAGAATACGAAAACATTGGTGAATGCCACAAATTCTCCTAAATCACTCGTACGCACAACTTAAGAACAAATCTGTGCGTACGAACGGTTCTTGCATGAGGCCCAATGTTCCTAGCCTAGTCATGGATTACTGGGGCCCCACGCCAGAGACATGCTAGTGGGAGGAGCTCATTAGCTATGAAACCRAATCTGAGGCCCAAACCAAAAACTGTGCTTTATGCTTACATCTCACTAATTCATTAGGTTTTGTGTAAAAAAAAAAAATACAGATAGTTGTGTGTTGCAGGTTATTTACAGATTAAATGGTAAAGCCTAGCCCTGTGGCAGACTGATAAATGCCCTGAGCCTGGTTCTGCTGGAGGTTTCTTCCTGATTAGCAGGGAGTTTTTCCTCTCCACCGTTTGCGCAGGATGGGAGACTGTGATGAAGTGATTCAACGCAGCCTGCTGGTTTCTTCTTTAGATTGTTCTTTTTATGTACCATGCCCTGAGACAACATATGTTGTGACTTGGCGCTATATAAATAAACTTGAACTTGAACTTAAATGTGAGGTTTCCATGCACCAGTGCACCGAGCCCTCTGACCACCACCAGCAGGTAAGTGGGGGAAGTGTCTTGTCCAAAGACACAATGACTGAGACAACAACACATTCTCACTCCTGAATCATCACATATTGATGCTTGTCCAGGCTCCCTCTGCGTCCGGTTTGACATGTCAGGTAACCCCCTCACATCAGTTATTGACGCACAGGGCTTTTCCAGGTCCGCGCCACATAGGGTGTTTGGGTTGGGGTCCGTGGTTAATATTTGGGATCAGGGTTACCGGTTAATTTTAAGTTGTGAGGCCAGGGAGAGAATATCCAGGGTTAATAGAAGTTCAATTTARGGTTTGGGATGGTTAGTTGTGCATTTTCTACACTTTTCCAAAGTATGACAACAGGCTCCTCCTCCTTGTTCTCATCTTGTCAATAATTGACACGGGGGGGGGGGGGGGGTCAAAACCGGACGCAGAGGGAACCTGGACAACCATATGTGACAAGTTGGGAGTGAGAATGACCTGGAGATGAATGTAATGGGGGTTCAAACCAGCAACCCACCATTTCCTGATGCATCTCAGTAATCCAGGTAGAAAAAATCAAAAAGAAAAAATAAATAGGTCCTCTGGATTGGTTCTTCTTTAGTGAAACGTTTGACATGAAAAAAGTCCACCATTATACAGAGGTGGAGGCCTTCGTGTCTATTTGTCTTTCGCCTACAATGCTGTCATTGCAAGTATGACTCAGCCCCCTGTGAACCAAAGGTGTGAATCAGGTTCCCAATGACACCAACACAAAGAGGGAGGGAGGGAGAAAAACAAGGGGATGTTGAACCCCCGTTTGCATTCACTACATTCACATAACACAACACGGGTCAGGTGATGGGGCACATGACCCTCWATGAACAATAGAGCCAATCAAGCCTATTGTTAGTCGATGGCCCTATTTTGCATTTGACTAACCTGTTTGTCCAGGTKGAGGCAGGGCTTATAAGGCTGAGTTTCAACTGAAACTCTTCAGACTGAGGAAGTCTCTTGGAGGAGAGACGAAACGTTTCATTAAAGAACCCAYCCAGAGGACCTATTTATTTTTTCTTTTTGACAGCAACCCACCAGTTACCGGACACCTAGTCACTCAGCCACAGCCGTCCCAGATGATCAACAAGTCTGCTTGTTTGCAAC
Source organism: Austrofundulus limnaeus (assembly GCF_001266775.1). Taxonomy (NCBI): domain Eukaryota; kingdom Metazoa; phylum Chordata; class Actinopteri; order Cyprinodontiformes; family Rivulidae; genus Austrofundulus; species Austrofundulus limnaeus. Next base: position 5,525,784 of record NW_013952410.1, on the reverse strand, counting down.
TTGTCACTTATTTTGTGACTTTTTCAGACTGATTTAGGTTTAAATTATGTTAGTTGCTCAGTATGATTTTACTTATAGAACTGGACACACCCAGCTACACTGGTTCTGATTTATTCAGGTTAGTAAATCTGTCTCCTCGTGTTGTTTAGGTTGCAATTTTAATTCGTCTTCAACCTAATTCTGAAGTATTTTTTTATACTCTACAGAACCTGCATGACATTTTTTCTCTTTACCCAGAGAAYCAAAATTACAAGAGTAACAACAGGAGGCTCAGTAGGAGAATTTTATGCAGAGTCATGATGATATAGAACTTGGGATCACTGCCAACACCTGCCTCATTTTCCACCTGGAAGTTTTACAAAGTTTTACCAAAGTCAGGATGAATAACTATAACACTCTAACAGCTTGTCATAGCAGGAYTGACTCTGTCTCATAAGAACAGGGAGGAAAATGATCAATTTTGAACCATAAAGTTGTTTAAAACATTGAGCTCCAAAACAGTTTTTGTCCAAGTGTAGCACTGATGGTTCTGACTGGAAATTTAAGGACAAACAGTTCAAATTTCATATTCAAGTTTTCTTGACTACATTGCAAATATAAAAACATGTTCCAATAAACAATCAACAGAAACTTCTGATTCTCTAAAAAAAGGTCACAGTGAAAACATGATTATGAGAAGAAAACATTTAGTTAAACCTTTTTATTGTTTTCATACAGACCAACCAAAGTTTCTTCATTTACTTGTAGCAAATTTTCAATGAATAGCTCTTCGTTTTACATACAAATGTGACCAAAAAATGCACAAAATGACAGCTTTTCCTTCTCAACATGACCAGATGTTGAACAGTTTATTTTATGCTGTAGACACTTGTGCAGCCGTTCATCACTGCAGCTGTTCTGACACAGAGCAGTACAATGAAGCTGTGCATTTCTTGGTTAAAGTTTGTAGCTGAGTATACAAAGTATTTTTCTCTGCATGTGTTAAGTCAAATAGTAGGGAACACAAATTATGGGGCCTATGTTTGCAGTATTGCTGCATGAGTAGCATTGGCACAAACAAGATTTCTGAGAGTTGGTCACCCGACCACACTGACCATCAATGAAGAAAGGTCTCAGTAAGAGAAGTAACAGATAGCTTGATGATGACTCTGACAGAGTTTCAGAGGTCCTGTTCAGAGAACCAGACTGCAGGCTTAGTGAYCTAATTAACAGCAGAGTTGTTAAAAACCTCTCCCATATTTAAAATACCCTACGGTCCATTTAAAGRACGGTTCTCTGGTCTAATGAAACAAAGATTGAACTATTTGACCTCACTTCTAAATATTCTCTCTAGAGGAAACCATGTTAATCACCTGCCCTACACCATCCCAACAGTAAAGCATGGTGGTGGCTGCATCATGCTGTGGGGGTGTTTTTCAGCAGCAAAGACTGGAAGACTGGCCTGGGTTGAAAGAAAACTGTTTAGAAAGATATCCTCAATTATAACCTGTTCCACAGAGCTCAAGACCTCATGGCTGAAGGTTTACCTTCCACTATGGCAAAGTCCCAAAGAACACGAAGAAAACAACACAGAGACAACTGTTAATGTGCAGTCATGACTTGATGCGGGAGGCATGAGAATGCGTTGGACTTGAACCCAACCAAACATCTCTGGAGAGACCTAAAAGAAAACTGACACAAAATCCCCCAATCCAGGTGTGCAAAGATGGTTGCATCAAACCCCCCAAAAGAATGAAGATGAAAACTGCTGCCACAGGTGCTTTAACTCTGAACTGTGGGGTCCCAATACCAATACTGGTATAAGACTCAGTACTTGCTTTTTTACCAGTACTCGTACTCAAACAAAACACCCTGAAACTCAGGATTGATACTGAAATGACTTTGTTACAGTTTACATTCCACTTGAAGTTTGTCAGTTCCATGTTTAAGAAAGTTGTACAAGTTGAAAGAGAAAGTGATTCTGGACTTGTATTTTTATGTATTTTAGTTGTGTAAATTGTAACTGCACTGTACTCATTTATTAATGTCATKCATTTTTATTTTGTTCGGATCAAAAAGCCTAACCAGGGACGAGGGCTGTAAATTAGCTTTTAGCTAGAAGCCTTGTGTATGCTGCATCTGTTGTGTGATAATGTTTTGTTGTACTGTCCCTACAAAAAGTAAACAATAAAATTAATGAAAATTCACTTTTTTATTTATTATAAAATGTTTTACAGTATATATCATGCTGTATATTTGATTTGATTCAGTCAGAGGGCTGTGGGCCTATAAGAAAGGAGAAACCTTGATCTAAACAAAATAAATGTGYTTTTAAGGTAATTCTGTAACGTTTAAGTTCTAACTCAGGAAGTACACAGYATTAGCACATACCCAAACTGAAGTACTAATACTTACTCAGAGAAACACTGGTATCAAGACATTCCTAGTCTGTTTACTTATGTAAATGTGTTATTTCAATCTTTCATATTTATTAAATTTACAAAGGTGTATAAAACTTTTTTTCACTTTGCCTTTTGTTGGTACTGTGTGTAGTAGAGTGAAAGAAAAAAAAATTGAAATAATATCATCAGGCTGCAATATAAAATTGTAAAAATATAAAGGGGGTCTAAATATATTTTTTAAGCTATATGCTGCTTTTTATYTATCTGTCACACTGGGCCAATGTTTCAGAGCTCTTTTTTTTTCCAACAATAATGTACACAAAGAGCCAAAGAAAACGCACAAAGACAGGAGGGTGGATTTACAGTTAGACACTTTATTGAATTCCTCCATCTGCATCACAGTCTGTAAGGTCTGTGCAGCGATTTCTTCAGCAGTGTCTCAGAACTGTGGTTTRTTCATTAAGTGGACTGGCTTAACATTTGGTGACAGAGTGGTTCTTGCACACAGAAATTTTGCCCCAGTAACAAAGAAAAGTCACCAAGTACAAATCCCTAATTTGAATTTTCATTTACTTTAAATAACAAGCYTTCATTTCTGTTTAAATAAATAGGCAGACGGTAAAAAAAACCACAAATACGAGATCAGGAATAAGAAAGGAAAAACTAAAATAATTATTTCATATAAAAAACTACATGCCTTGAGAATTTTTAAGCATAAAGTGAACTGCCATCAAAGCGATAGCAAACATGGTAACCAATCTGAATGTTAGATAAGCTGAMTGACATCATTTTCAGCTCCTAATACACATTGTAAAATAGTTTAAAATAAATAAAAGCTTTCCATATCAGCAACCGAGCTGGGCTTGACTGTCTGCGCTTAATAAAGTTTTAACAATAAACTTGAAAYAGCCGAAATTTTTCAGGAGACGAGGACTTTAACACAAGCACAAAACATGCGTCATCGCTACATCCCTGTGTCTTTTTTACTGGTAACACCTCGGCTGCAATCGGCTCACTCAAGGTGGCCCATTTAATGTGAACGTCCTTTTCTCTTCTGTCCCATTTTCTGCTCGCTGGGTGCAAAAATAACTGTTCGCTTYAAATGGGGCAGAAGCTAGTTTCTCTTGCTAAACAACTAAATAAAACTGAAAACATCTCAGCTTGTTTGGTCAGATTAAATCTAAGCGGGTTAACTCAGTTTTGTCATTAAAGAAAAAAAAACCAACGTGAAGTGCCGCTAAAATTAGAGACATTATGGATCATGATAGGACAAACAACAGCTGACCACAGATGGGCGATGACTCACAGGATGTTACATGGCAATGACACATAACATGTTTTTAAAGAAATGGATTTTGAAGATCTAAAAAAAATACACTGAATACTTGTTTTTGGAAAATTGTGTTTACCTTTATGCCAGTGCAAACACACAAGAACACTCTTGTGAACTCAAAACATGTATTTTTTTATCAGTGAGGAGAGAGAGTGAAAAAAATGAGAGAAAAAAAGCAGATTTTTCATTCAAAGCATTTTTGCAAGGAAATTGTTGATCACTGGCTAAGTTAAAGTAAAAAGCAAACACTGTTTTACACCTTTGACCATGTCAACAACTAAAAATTACATGTAGAGTTTCTCCGATAYGGAATTATTTTCATGTCTTTGTCTGTGTCTCTTTCCTGTCCTTCAACCAGCCGGTCGAGGCAGATGGCCGCCTGTCCTGAGCCTGGTTCTGCTGGAGGTTTMTTCCTGATTAGCAGGGAGTTTTTCCTCTCCACCGTTTGCTCAGGATGGGAGACTGTGATGAAGTGATTCAACACAAACTGCTGGTTTCTTCTTTAGATTGTTCTTTTTATGTACAGTGCCCTGAGACAACGTATGTTGTGACTTGGCGCTATATAAATAAACGAACTTGAACTTGTAAAATTCATGACAAAGGCAATCCATAAGACATGTAACATGTGGACTGTTAAGGTTTGCAGGAGGAATGAACCCAGGTCCGGACAGAGGAGAGGAGTTTTTAAAAATAAAAATGTTTAACAAAAATAAAACAAAAGCTGTCGAGGCAGCAAAAACAACAAAAGAAAAACACTAATACTGAGAACAACGAGGAGACCATAACAGTTGGAGGAATACCAAATAATGAACCAGCGAGGGTGTGGAGAACTGAACCAGAATACAAACAGAGGGAGTGAGGAGAAGAACAACAGCTGAGAAAATACTAATTGGAAACTACTGACAGGTGTGTGTGATAGAGGAGGAATTGGCAGGAAAACAACCGAGGGAAAAAGAGGCGTATTGACAAGAAGTGAACACAAGAGGGAAGTATGACACAAGACAACAAAAACACACATCCTCACAGTACCTCCCCTCTACGTATCATCACCGGATGATACAACACGAACATGGGAGGGAGGCGGGGGGTGGGGGGTAACAACAACAACAAAGAATGGAGGGACAGAAACACAACAAAGACAGCATGGACAAACGAGACAAGAAAACATTGAACAAAAGNAAACAAAAAGGCAAACCAAAAACCGACAGGAAAAACCTGGGAGAAAAACAAAACAAAAACAGTCACTAAGATGGCCCTATAGACACATCTGAAGAGGGCAGAAAGTTCAGGTGGGTGCCCAGGGACCCAACACCTGACCTTATTGACCTTATTTAAGTGAATCCAAAGAGGTTTGGGTAATTACCGGTAATTACAAAACAACATAACAGTCACTAATCAAACTTCAAAAAACAAGAGTAATTAACAATGCTAAGTACCAGGATCATACTGGCCCATTATTTATCCAATCAAACCTATTAAAACTTGTTTAGTTTGTCAAATTACAAACAGTTACAATAATTTATAAAGAAAAAACATATCAACTGCAGAAAATATTTAAAAAAACTATTTATGAAAAAAGGAGTGACAGAACAGTTAGTTTTGACTTGATCATATGATGCTTTTTTCACAACATATTTTCTGCACAGTAAAACACCTAATGTAATAATAAAGCAGCCAAGGAACCCACAAACCTGAATATCCAGGGATTATTCTAAAGACCAAATCAACTATAACTAGAAAAATCTTGGATTCTCTCCCTGTTCTTCTCTCTCTCCTTGTATGACAAAATAATTCAAAATTATAAAAATTAAGAGGGACTTAAACTAGTCCTAGAAAAAATGGGTGTAATGGGTGTGTATATGAAATAATGCTAATTTTTCATCTTAACAATGAAGTGTTATTTGTCCCTATAAAATTATATGCTTATCATCTCACCTMTTTCTTGCAGGTCTTGCTCTGTCCCTTTCATCTCTCTGTCTCTTTTTCCCTCTTGTTGACTTCGTTCACCCTCTCTGTCCATCCTCAATTCTCCATTTTTTTTATTTATTACTCTAAGATAATAAAGCAGTACGTTTATCTTTAATAAACAGTGATGTTAATAGAAGTGGAACGTCGGCCCCCTCGTCAAAAAGGGACAACAGAGGATGACTTCATGTGACAGCTGAAGAAATTCAACCTATCAAAGACCGTGATGGGAAACTTCCACACTGTCATCATCAAGTCCATCCTCACCACCTCCAAGGACACAGACAGGCTGCAGAGAATCATCAGCACTGCTGAGAAGGTGATTGGCTGCTATCTGGCATCTTTTCAGAACCTGTACTCCTGCAGGAGCTCTGACGCATGCAGCAAATGTTTCTACTAACTCCTCCATGACCAGAGGTCTCATTTATAAAGGATTGCGTGGAAACCATACTAAAAGTGAACGTACGGCCAAAAGGCGGAAATGGCGTACGCCAAAAAAATTCAGATTTATAAAACCGTGCGTACGCATGTTTCTGCGCATCTTTCCTTTATAAATCACAGCCACACGTCAGAGTTTGCGCACGAGGTCCCGCCTCAGGTTCTACCCTCTACACGCCCACACTCAACCATAAACAGTCAATGCTAAGTACCTCATGAATGTTAAGATGTATTTAAATCAGTCAGCTGATCAATGCCAACAAAAGTGATTAGTTCAGACACGCTCCGTCGTGCGTCTGGAGGTTGACGGGCTGACTGACAGCTGCTCACATGAACAGAATGTCTGTAATTGACACAGATTTTCCCTCATTTTGCTTTAGAGTGATCTAACGATTTTTATAAAAAAAAATCTCAGCTTCAAATTAATTTTCCATCAGAGCCTGCAGGACGATAAAAACAATAAAAATTCAATTAAATAAGTCCAATAAAATTAGAAGTAAGTTCACTGCTCTTCTCCTCGTCCTCACCCCCTCCTGCCTGCTCTGTTATCCGTGGCAGACACCCCTGCCCCGCACACACACGCACGCATCCCCCTGCGCGCACGACAAATACGGACTTTAAACATGAAGGTTTATAACATTCACACTGGCGAGGTGGGCGCGCCCTGCACGTGTATCCAAAGCGTGACTTTTGCTGCTGTTCTTGTCGGGGAGGGGTCTGTGGGTCAGGGAGGGGTCTGTGGGTCAGGGTCGTCTGAGGAGGAAGCAGATGAATGGAGTTGCGCACGGGAACTTTTATTTAAGATTTAAGTTTTTTTTTATTTCAAAGGTCCTCATGGCTCAGCAGCAGAGGCATAAATATTACTGTTAAGAAAGCTGATGATAAAGTTGAATAAAAATCTAAGTCTGATGAAGTGAAATTAAATATCTGACAGTGATCATTACACAGTGTGGCTCCAATTCTTCACTTCACCGTGTCGCAGCTTCCCGTCTCCAAAATGAGCGTACGCATGAGTCAAAGCTGGCGGGAGGCACCGCACATTTTCACGTCAAGTTTGGATTTTATAAATCACAACCTTGGCGTACAAAGTGGCGTACGCAAGTTTCTGGGCTCAAATTGTGCGTACGCCAGTTTTATAAATACGACCCCTGAACACTTGTTTCCCAAAAAGATCACATGTATCTTTAATTACTGACACCACAAACATGCAGCTCCATCTAAAAAAATTAAGTAAGTAAGCCGACCACATTTTAAAACACACTGCCTGGCCAAAAAAAAGTCTCCAACTGGATTTTACTAAGCAAATATGAGCCTCCTATTGGATAAATACTGCATGGGTGATTATCTTTCAGCTGCAACAAGTTATTTAACTCCAACTGGTGAAATGAGTTGCTTCTCATTTCTTAAACAAGCATTGAAAAACACATCCTGTGGTCGTGGAAAAGATGTCAATGTGTTTGAGAAGGGTCAAATCATTGGCATCAAGCAGAGAAAACATCTAAGGAGATTGTAGAAACTGTGCATTATTAAAAACTGGAAGGACAGTGGACCCATCATCTTGGAGGATGCACCCATCATGTCTAGTGCCTACTATACAGCCTGTGCGGGCAGTGATATGATCTGGGGTTGCTGCAGGTGGTCAGGTCTAGGGAGCTTATCCAAACAATGCCACAGTGAATACAAGGGTTAGACAATGAAACTGAAACACCTTTCATTTTAGTGTGGGAGGTTTCATGGCTAAATTGGACCAGCTTGGTGGTCAATCTTCATTAATTGCACATTGCACCAGTAAGAGCAGAGTGTGA
>NW_013952410.1:5512140-5517681 GCF_001266775.1 Austrofundulus limnaeus | reverse complement strand
AGGCAGAGCAGTTGGTCAGTAAATTATTTTACCTTTGCTGGTATCACTTAGATTTTTTTTTTTACAAGAATTATCAAATGTTGCCCCTGAAAATGTCAGGTTTGGATTCTAAATCTTAAAAGTTGCTTTCAAATCTAAAAGTATTTCTTTGCTCCGAACATTTAGCAATTCACCAACTGTATCGACTAATTAGACACTTGCACTTTAGTATGTTTTTTGGTATAGTTAGCATTCAAAAACAAACGCTGACAAAAAAAATACACAAAGAGAGGGCGGATGCCATCATCAGCTGTCTTCTGTCATTTATATTTCATTTATATACACAGTGGGGGAAATAAGTACTTGTTCCCTTGCTAATTGTGCAAGTTTGCCCACTTACAAAGATAGTTTATCATTTTAAGGATTGGTTAATTTTAACAGTGAGAAATAGAATATTTAAAAACAATCCAGAAAATTAGATTGTATAAATTATATAAATTTATATGCACTTTGCGGAGAGAAATAAGTATTTGATCCCCTACCAACCATAAAGAGTTCTGGCTCCAACAGACCAGTTAGTGTTATGTTTGGCAAAGGAATGAACCCAAATCCGGATGGAGATTTCCCTCAGCTATTGTTCATCTCCTATTGTTCATCTCCYGATTCCCTCTGTTTGTTTAAATACTAGTCATGTCCTCCATATCCTCGCTGGTTCATTGTTTRGTCTTACCTCTACAACATGGGCAGGACCAAAGAGCTGTTTAAAGGTGTCAGGGACAAGATCATAGACCTGCACAAGGCTGGAATGAGCTCCAAAACCATCAGTAAGATGCTGGGTGAGAAGGAGACAACYATTGGTGCAATAGTAAGACATTGGAGAAATACAAAATGATCTGGGGCTCAATGCAAAATCTCACCTTGTGGGGTATCCTTGATCATGAAGAAGGTAAGATGAGCCTAAAACTACAGTGGGGGACCTTAATGATCTCAAGGCAGCTGGGACCACAGTCACCAAGAAAACCATTAGTAACGCTTGACTCTGTGATGGATTAAAATCCTGCAGTGCCCGTAAGTTCCCCATGCTCAAGAAGGTACATGTGCAGGCCTGTCTGAAGTTTGTCAATGAATACCTGGATGATTCTGAGAATGATTGGGAGAAGGAGCTGTGGTCAGATGAATTAAAAATTGATCTCTTTGGCAATAACTCAACTCTCCATGTTTGGAGTAAGAGAAATGCTGACTATGACCCAAACAACACCGTCACCACTGTCAAGTATGGAGGTGGAAAYATTATGTTTTTGAGATGTTTCTCTGCTAAGCGAACAGGACTACTTTGCTGCATAAATTGGAAAATGCCATGTACCCTAAAATCCTGAGTGACAACCTCCTTCCCAGGATGTGTCATGGCTGGGTCTTCCARCATGACAATGACCCAAAACATACAGCCAASGCAACAAAGCTCAGAAAGAAGCACATTAARGTCATGGAGTGGTCTAGCCAGTCTCCAGTAGGGGTGTAATGAGATCTCGTTGTACAAAATCTTGCAATATTAAACTCCTGCGATATCTCTCGTTTAGAGGTAACTGTTGTCCCGCTAATGCTGGCAGTAGCCACTAGCAATTCGGCGTTGCGGACAGCATGGCTTCGCCGGATGAAGTTGCGATAGAAGACACCCCAACTACTTTTAAATCATTTTTGGCAGCATTTTGGATTTCCAAAAGAAACGGTAAATGGCGAAAGAGCAACAAACAAGACATGGACAATACGTAAGCACTGCAACAAAATTTTACCGTACACCGCTGCTAACACCAGCACTGTGCAACACCACCTTCAGAACCATCACAGCATTGTGCTTAAAATAGAAACTCCTGTGAAGACAATGCCAAAAGGACAGACAACGCTGAAAAAATGGCTTTGCAACTCAGCTTCCACACTCAATGCAGCAATAACAAGAGACATCTGCATTTTTATTGCAGCTGATATGAGGCCATTTTCTGTTGTGGGAAATCAGGGATTTAGGAGACTTCTTCACACGTTAGAACCAAAGTACAGCTTTCCATCGCGTGTGCATTTTGCTAACAAAGTGATCCCTACTCTCTACGAGGAGTGTAAAGCCAGAGTGGTTCAAACCTTGAAGGAGGCAGAGAGTTTTGCTATAACGACGGATGGCTGGATGTTAAGCTACATCACCATCACAGCGCACACCTTCAGCAGCAGTTGCCAAGTGACAGCTTCACTTATTTATCTCTGCAAAATGCAAATAAATTTATATAAGTGATATAATTTTCTGGATTTTTTTAAATATTCTATCTCTCACTGTTAAAATTAACATATCCTTAAAATTATAAACTATTCGTGCCTTTGTAAGTGGGCAAACTTGAAAAATCAGCAACGGATCAAATATTTATTTCCTCCACTGCTAACTGCTAATATTAATTTTTAGCTTTTTTTAACAGAGAGTAGATGTGGTACAAATGGACAAGGGAATATTAAAGAAACAGTGTTGATCCCATCATTGAACTTCTAGAAAAATACGAGTATAGGATCTGCTTCAGACTAATCAGGGTAGGATCAATAGTTTGAACTAACTGAATCGCTCTGAAAAGTATCTCAGACGAGATCAGACCCACTGCTGGTGGATGTTCCAATAAAAACGTGTTAATGTTGTCATGAGTCTTTATACCTCAGGTATCCTGAGAACTTGAACCTTGCTAAGAAACACCTTGTAAGAAAATTTGTTACAACCCCCAACATGGCAGGGCTTCCAGGAGCGTTGAAAGCCTTCAGAATTAGTTTGATGTGAGCCATCTATGTTCCTGCTCACTTCCTAAGTATAGAAAGACTTGAGATGAAGTGATTTACCTTCAACTCAAAAATATACCTGTTTAAGTTAAATGGGATAATGAATTTGACAATGTGGCTTGTGAATATTTACATTATTGTTTGAGCAGTTTCTTTTAGATTAATGAATTAAAGAGACAACTTCCTGTATGAGGAAAATTGATTTACTTATTTACTCAACTGTCTGTTCCTTTTTACATCTCAAGTCATGCATGAGCATCGCTGTCAAACTATTTCTGTCTACAATCGACTGGAGTTAATGTCCTTCTCTTTGAGTTTTATGGCCAAGTATCACTGGTCTGCGTTGAGAAGAGAGAAAAAGCTAAAATTAATAAAGTAAAACAGCTGTAAAAGCAATGCAGTAGATAAAATCTAAAATTAAAAGAGCTAGCCTGAAAGAATCATTAAAGAAACAAGCCTGGCCCTGGCACCCTCCGCTCCCAACATTTGTCCAAGCAGCTACTGTATCAAGACTCAGATAATCCAATAGATACACAGTTCTGAGTTAATCTGTCAGACATGTAAATCTCTGCTCCGAGACACTTTTTGTAGCCTTTCATGTTGCATGACTTTGTTTCAGCTTGCCCCACCTGACATTAGGCCTCAACAAGAACCGTTCGGACAAACAGATTTGTTCTTAAGTTGTGCGTACGAGTGATTTAGGAGAATTTGTGGCATTCATCAATTTTTTCGTATTCTAAGATTTTCTTCAGATACGAACTAATTTCACGAGTGGTCCAGACCTGTCGTATATTTTACGTGCAAGTCTGTCTGAAAACACTAATAACTTTATATTTCGTTATTTAGAAAATATTTTGAGTTGAAAATAAATCACAGGCCAATTATTTTGACAATAGGTTATTCTGTTTGAATTGGAATTATAATTTTAAATGTAAATAACGACACAAATTTGTTAGAATAAATTACATTGGCTATTAACTAAAACCAACTTAATTTATGCATAAATTGAAGTCTGAAGACATTTTAAAATGCTTCTGACACTTGTGACTGTCGGGAGGGGGGAGCGGTGTGCGACTGCTCTTATTCTGAATAAATGAAAACTATGTAACACAGTTGTTTACGCTAAATAAAATATAACAGTTGATAGTTATAATATTTGACCAAAGAAAAACTGGAGCAAGACTAGAGAGAGAGATGAATATGATTTAGATTTTTATTTCTGTGTCTGTATACAACCCACAGAGACACGACATTAACAGCAGTCATCATTTCATTTCTCGGCTTCAGCAGCTCCTTTAATTCTACAGCTGACCTGCTAAAAATGACAGATTTTCTTTTCTCGATCTTGGAGAGCAGGAATTCAATCTCTGAACTCATAATGTTCTTCTTTTTAGTTTTCGCTGTCATTTTCATGATTGGACACATCTAAGGCAGGAAACATAGCCTTATGTGGTGTTTTTGGGGTGGTAATTATGCTAATCTCCTCTCCTCGTGCACGAGCAGCTGGACACGAACAGGTGGAAATCATCATTTTTACGCTCCTCATTTACACACTTTTCCTGAAGATAGAAGAGTTTGTTGAATCTGACGTTGACATGTTCGTACGAACCCTTTGTACGAACAAAAGTAAGAGAAATTTAGGATAAGAACACAAACATGTTCTTGCATGCAACCCAATGCTGGTTCCAAAAGCACAACATGGCAGAACCCAAAATCAGACATTTTGGAGTTTATTGGAGTCATTTTGTTCAGTCTAAAAACTGCAGCTTTGGACCTGCTCCTGAATGCCCCTAACTCGGAGGACTGATTCAATTTTATTCATGGCTTTGAACAAGCACTGGCAAACAACTTTCTTGTGATTGGGTGGCTGTGCTGGCAGATATAAATTCTAGTTGGAAAAATGAAATCTTAAAGTGTCCAGTGAGAAAAACTGGGTTTAAAACCTAAAGATCTTAATTCTTATGACTAAACAAACCCTGCTTGTTAAAAATTTCCAAAAAGACAAACCCTGATAAAAGCTAATGTNTTGGTGAGTACTGTCCTCCTTTTGCTAAAATGGTAAAATTGTTTTGTTCAATTCTGCTTAAAGGGTCAGTTCTGCAGGGTGATGAGGAACAGAGCCTCAGTTTGACGTCAAAGAGGCTGAGAGACAGCTAAAATTCTCCAGCCTTCCCACTCAGGTGTTTGTTTTCTCTTCAAACGTCGGACAAGGAAACAGGTACCAGGAGTCATCTGAGAGCTAAAAACATTTCCTGTGACGTTCAGAGACCAGACTGGCACAGTGGTCAACTTCCCTCGTTGCTGACACCGGCACTTTTAATATGACTCATACACACAGACCAGACGAAACAATGTGCCAGACACAAACACACAGTTTGAACAGATGAAACAAAAAAAATGTAGTTACTTGTAGTTTTTATTCTCGAGATACTCAAATCCTTTAGTCCTGCACAGCAATATATTACATGTAAACTAGTGGTCTGCTAATTCATAAACCAGTCTGCTTCTTAATAACTAATCAAAGTCAGGTGGATAAGGGAAAATGGTGCTCATTATGTCAAGTTTTCAACACCTCTTCTTATTCCAAAGGTTCTGAGTCACTGCAGTTTGACCTAAAAAAAGACGATTAGACAGGATATTATCTAAGTGCAGGTAATAAATGTAGCATAAAGATGTGGAGAGCATAGGAATTTTAAGGGGAGGCAACAACAAGCAAAACCTCTTTGAAAGGTGATGCCACGAGCCTCCTTCCCTGTGACC
>NW_013952410.1:5506228-5511351 GCF_001266775.1 Austrofundulus limnaeus | reverse complement strand
GTTCACGCCCCCAGAGGTCAGAAATTTCTCTGTGCTTCACTGAGCTTTCAAGCGAGGTTAAGTATCACTGAATTTCTCCTTTGCAAAGTGAAACAAAAAAACTTACTGGTCTCTCTGTTGTCAATTGTTTAAATGTTTGGCGGGGTTGTTGTGTTTCTCTGAGTTCTAGGTTAAAAAATACCAGACACTAGACAAAAAAACCTGAAACACATCAAAGATAACAAGAAAAGAAAACTATCAAAATCACCCAAAAGACACATATCTGATAATTAAACCACCTGGCAAATTCCAAACAATCTAACTTAGTTTTTTTTTTTTTTTCGGCAACAGCTTTTTCCATTCTGGAGCATTTTGTGTAAGTCCGTTACTTATAATCAAATTGGAAAATCATTTCATTTCCAGATTCCTGCCCCCGGAGCGCTGCCACAGGTCATTCCTGCCCACAGACATCAGATTATAAAGCTGCAATAAATCATCTCATCACTCTAAACTTTCCCCTCTGTTTTGYCTTTTTCATGGGAAACAGTAAAATCGTTCATAATATGCAATAAACTGTACAGTATGTGCAACATACAGTATATGTGTGTGTACACATTTTTTGTTAATAGCTTGTGAGTTTTTTACTCCTTTTTCTTCTGCACTCTGACTTGTTGCTGCTGTGACATCTGGAATAAATATCATCTTATCGCATTGCATTGCAACAAAATAGACTATACACTATAGAAGTTTCACGAAACAAGTCAGCGTATCATATGATCACTCATCTTCAAAAAACTTGTCAAAACTTACAGTGTTGTTTCTGTATCAACTGGACAACCTGCTGAAAGCTTTTCCTTTACACCTCATTCGAATAATTAATCAGTTAATCAGGTGGTTTCAGGTCCATGTACTGCCAGCAAAAACAAACCTGACAGTTAGAGAACACCAGTTTTACAGTTCAAACTGGAGGTTTTACACAGAAAGTATCCCAATTCCTTCTGAATGTTATATGTATCTGCAAATTCTTTTGCTTTATCCTAAGCGTAGATAGTTTCTTTGAAATGAAGATAAATTGAAAATATACAAAGGGCATTTAAGCACATATGGCTGACATCTATGAAAAATAAAGCCAGCCCAGCCCACATGGCTTTTCATAGGAAGCTTGGTTCAATAAATTCACAATGATTAATGAAGAGAGATAATCCAGACCTTTAAATCTTCCAAACAAAATGCAAATGAGAAGATAGGGCAAGGTTTCTGTTCATGGTGTGCCTCTCTATAAACAAGCGGCTTTGGAAACCAGTTAATAGGATGYCAAGTGCATTCAGGGTGCCGCTACGTGTGGTGTGCATTCCTGAAAGCTGTCCCATACTTAGACAAATACTCCCAGCAGCTTCAGTGTGTTTACCCTGTCCTACAGTTAACATAGTGCCACATGCTACAGAACCAGAAGAGACCATGCAAAGCCTTATCCAGGATTTAGATTAACCGCCAGAGAGGACTCTTTGTTTCACTTCAGAAGTAGAATTCTACAGAGTTTCAATGTATAAGATCATAATGTCCCAGACTCTGGTTGGAGGTGTTTAAAATGCAATCCAGATATAGATGACAAGTACAGAGTGAGTCACATGGTTTGGATCAGTGGAAAACAGCCTCTGTTCTTTCCAAACTTTTCTTTACAGTTAAATGTTCTCACAATGTAAAGAGGTTATTACTGCAAAGTGCTCGTCCGATGGCATCATGCTTGTTCAGTAATCTCCACTGAGTAAACCTTCTATCATGTGTCAACAAACCCAAGGGCAAACTAAAGTGAGAAACAAGGTGGGTTTCATTCTCAGGTTTGATACATCCAGTTTTGTTATCAACAACCAAAAACAAAGCACATTCCAGCACCACATATCGTTAAAATGACTGATTATAGGAAAAACACAATCCCAGTAAATAATGACAGGAAGACGAGAACAGCAGGTCTAACAAAATTTGTTGCACGAGTGGAAAATTTCCTTCCTCTGACCTATTATAATATGGATTCAGAATTTAAATTCACTTCTGTTTGTTAAGTGAAATTGTAGTCTTGACAGTCAAAAACAGAAATATATTTTGTCATAGTTTGTTTTTTAGAATGAAAAGAAAAAAAGACCTATTATAAAATGTATAAACAAAGCTCTATASCCTTCGTATTGATTCTTTTAATCCTATGTTTACCTTCAGAAGTGGTTGTTTTGTGCAGCTACAGTGCAATGCAAGTAGGGCTGCACAATATATCGAAAATTTATTGTCATTGCGATAACAGACTGTGCAATATGCTTATCACAAAAACTGCATAAACTCCAATAAATGGTTGGCTCAAAAGTTTGCATTTATTGTCACTGAGGCGGAAGCTTGAAGTATTTCACCAATCAAATGGAGCCCTTCAGGTATTTGGTCAGTTAGATGAATTTCTTCATATATTTTTTAAAAAATTCATAGCCTCCGAGGCTGTCTGTCCGTGATCTGGCATCTTCCAGGCCTGGTGGTCTGTCCGGAGGAGGAGGTCTTGGGGGCCTCAGTCCCTGGTGGGTCTCGGGGAGCGGGGGAGCCTACTGAGGTCAGTGGGGGAGCTGGCCCCCTGTGGGAGCATTCTTGCTCCCTCTGTTTTTTCCTCCCCATACCCCACCACAAACCTCAACCCTCTTCATTTTTCAATTGCACTCACGAAGGGTTTTTGGGGCACAGGTGTGTTACAGTGGCAACAATTAAACATCTGTTTGCTGTGGCCACTTGGGCTCCAATTTTACTGTACACCTTAGACTTTTACACATAGGAACTTGGGAGTGGGCACTTTTGCATGTAAGGGGCGGGATGGGACAGTCTCGCCACTGATGCCTGTGCCCACTCACATTGTTTGCTTTTAGACATTTAGGGTTAGGGTTAGCATTGGGGTGGAGGGGAAACTGGCATAGTGCTGGCCTCTGCCCTGTCTTCTTCCCCGTTTTAATTGCATTATAGAACATCACGCATCAACAGTACATCTGAGGGTGGGGGTGTGTGTCGGGGTCTTTTTCACTCCCCCGTTCCCCATTGGCCGTCTGGGGATGGGGTCCTCGGAGGGGGGGCTGACCGTCTGGTGGGGCCTGGGCTGCGGGCGGACATGGGGCTTGGAGGGGCTCCGGAGGCGGGGCTGGCGCTCCGGCTTCCCTGGGGCTGTTCGGGCTCCCGGAGTCTGGCTCCTGGTTGCTGTGGTTGGCCCGCTGGCTGGGGTGGCTGCCGGAGTCTGGGGGGTGGTCGGTTAGGGGTGGGCACCTGGCAGTTGGTAGGGTGTGGGGGTGGTCCGGGGCGTGGCTTTGCTGGGGCGGGGGGCTGGTCGGTCAGACTGGTGCAGCCCGGGCTGGGACTTGGCTGTCTGCTCTTCTCCACCCCAGATTGAAGGGGTCTACCTCCTGGGTTCAGGTGTGAGCTGTCCTCTGCAGGGGGTGGGTGCATATCCTGGACCTGGGTGGTATTGAGTATGTATGGGGAGTGTGAGTGGATTGTGGTGTCCATCTTGTGTGTCTTTGAATGAGTGGGTGATAGGATGAGGGTGGGACTGTGTGATTGTGTATGCTTGTATTTTTGTTAGGCTGGGACTTGGGCGGCCCCTTCTTCGGGATCATGTGAGGGCCCATTCCTCCCCTGCCGTGCTGTCCTCTGGTGGGTTGTGCCTTTGCCCACCGGCGCACTAGTGGCTCTCGTTGTCCGGGGCTGGGTGCTTGGGCATGTGCCGGCTCGGCCCGGTGGCTGCCCGGTGGGGCTTGGGTCCCTCTGGCCCTGTCGGGCCTTGGCCTGGGGGGTTGCACCCTGGGGGCCCGGGCCTCTGTGTCCATGACTGGATCCACTCTGGTGCGGTGGGTACCGGCGGGGCCTGTGAGTTTGTCGCTGCTGGCCCCAGGGTGTTAAGTTTTGTATTTTGAGCTCTGAGCAAACACCGAACAAAGTCAAAGTTTTAACAAGTTTATTGGTAGAAAATTTGGCTGGAAGGTTGGGACTGGACTCCGGGGTCGTCAGTTCTGGACACAGAAGCTTGGGGTTAGGTTGGGTCGTGAACACAATATTATTTGTGTAAAAGAAAGTCACCAACCTTTCCTGCTGAGTTGAGATCCAGGTTGAAACAACAGCTGATGTGTTTTGGTTCCGGGCTGTGTTGTCACGGGGAGTGAAAAGATCGCTGGACTTACTCGTGGTCAGAAACGGGGCAAGGGTCATACACAGGTGATCAGAGGAYGTTACTAGGTTAGAAGGAGAAGACTGAGTCGTCGGTCCAGAGATGCGTTCAGGGGTCGAGATCCAGGAGGTCCGATGTGGCGCGGTTCCGTTCAGGGAGCAGGCGAGAGACAATAATCCAAGAGACAGAAAAAAGGTTGTTACCGTGAGAGCAGATGGCAGGTGGGATCTGACAGGGGCCGAGGCAGGAGACGTAAAACCAGGAGACATGAGCAAGGTCGGGGACATGAGGCAAGAGCAGAACAAGGGACAAGAACGCTGGAAGATCATAGGCAAAGCTGATGATAATCTGGCAAAGAGCTGGAGAGTGAGACTGGGTTAAATACTGCTGGAGACAGGTGAGTGGAATGAGCTTGATTAGAGTTTCTATGACGGGAGGGGTGAGATCAATGAGCAGGAACTGGATGTGAACTGAAAGGCTGGGAACAAGACTATGAGGATGAACTGGAACAAGAAATAAAATAATAAAACTAAACTGGGGCAAGATCTGGGCAGACAGTGACAGAATCAAAACACAGGGGTTGCTGTGTGTGATCGCTGGTGGGGCTCTTCCGGTTCTCTCCGGTGGTCCTCTTTGAGGGGTGGGCGGCCCTTCCGGCACGGGTGTCTCTGGGGCTGCGTGCTTGGGGTCCCTCTCGGGGTCTTTGGCACTGGTCTCCTTCATGTCGGCTTCTGGCTTTGCGGGTCGGGTCTGTGGTCCCCCACAGTCACTTTGAAACATTCCATTGGAGAGATCTTGTACTATATAAACATGCATGCTCACAACTGCACACAAACAGGTGTTTACATCCTGGGTTTTCTATTCGGGCACTGACTGAAAGGTATGTGCATATGTGTATGTATAGATATATGTATATGTGTATGTGTATGTGTATGTGTATATATATATATATATATATATATAT
>NW_013952410.1:5502192-5505974 GCF_001266775.1 Austrofundulus limnaeus | reverse complement strand
ATGGGTATGGTTTTCAGCAAGGCTATAGTCATTATAATTATATAGATATGCATTTTTGTTGCTGTGGCTTTGCTATCTTTGTTTTTGTAAGTGTGGCGCCAAGAAGTCGGGTGTGCTGTCTTGTGTTTTCTCAACATATATTTCACATATCTTCCAATCTCTCTTTCACTCTTTCTCATTACATTTCACTTTTTTCTTTCTCTTTCTTTTTCTCCTATTAAAAAAAGCCACTGATGATGAAGAAGCTAAGATACTAATATTCAGATATTCAGTTCTGCTTTCTACTGAAGTGGCAAAAAATAATGATAAAAATTTATTCTGGAATTGAAAAGTTTCTCTTTTTTTTTTGCTCTGAACACAGAGCAGAAAGACATCAATACTACATAAGTTTGTATTTGTTCATTTATTGCAAGTCATATTGTCATTGCAATATTCAACACTGTTATCACACATCTCAGTTTTTCCTTATATCATGCAGCCCTAAACACAAGTAACATTTTACAGCATTGATAATAGCCGGGCTATAGCTATTTTCACACATTGCCCATCAAGGTGTGGTGGGATCAGTGTCACGTGTTAGAGTAAAGAAAGTTGACAGAGTTCTGAACTGGAAACAGAGTTGACTGAAAAGCTGAATTGGGATACAGTGTATACATATCTGGTGTATGCAACTCTTCAGTAAACGAGTCACAAGTCTTATTTGATGCCACCAGCTTGTCGTCGGTGAGCGCACACATCGCTGCGGCAGTGAACCGTCTCTGTTCAACTCCTGTAATTTACCAAAGAAGCACAGCTGTGTCTTCGCAAGGTTATCTATTTTTACTGAGAGGAGRTGCGACAGTGTGTGAAAAGGGCAAATACTTCATATAATCCAACCTTTGAAAACAAGTTTCTTTTTTCTAATTGTCTCTGAAAAGTTTAAAGTGTATCAAATCTTCAGCTGCAAAAAGGGGGTTGTTTTCTTGACATCTGTTCTACCTCAATTTTGTTAAAAGGTCTATTTGAAGTGGTGTTCTGTAGAAAGGTTATGAACAATTAACATCTTACCTGTAGCTCTATGAATGACCCYAGTTTGGAAAAAAATAAGAGTTTCAGGCTACAGTAATACAGCAGGCCTAATGCTCAATTTGCTCAAATTCTATTGTGTAAACATTCACGTTATATTTTAAAGTTTACAGACATAAGTATGGATGCTATGTTGGTATGTGTGTATGTGTGGACTGATTCTGAAGATGTTGTGCAATAGCCTATATGCCGCGGCCATTGATGAAAAAACGTGAGTTCTGTTATGTGCTGTTGTGTCCACTAACAAGCAGGTACAATAGAGTAGTTAGTTTTTCTCCATTTTCCTCTTGATGAGGAGTAAAGGCGACAGCAATGGATCATAGCAATACAGGGAAAACTTAGCTATAAAAGCTCACGCTCGCGTTTGTAATCGGCATTTCTAACCTGAGGATATTCAAGAGCCAGTGTCAGAAATGAGAAGAGGGAGGTTACAAAAGGGAGATGAACAACTATCCCCCTTCACTGCCAAGAACTGAGAGAGCAAAGACCACCTCCAGAGGACAGCTAGGAGAAGGCTAACAGTAACATAGCAGCCAGTAAAGAGACATTCTAAGTATCATGATTATGCTGCTACTCCAGACTCTGCCGTTGTGGATTTAGTGCTGGAGGTAAATTATATTATTGGGGAGGAAATCTGCCGGCTACGGGAACAGTTTGAGAACTTGATGCTGGGGCAGCTGTTCGTCATTCACCGTTTTGCTGCTTCCGACAAGAACATTAGATCCTTCAYAAGGTAGATGTGTGTATGTGTGTGTGCACGTTTGTGTTACACAGAGTATGAAATTATTTTAGGCAACTTTTGCATGAGTTTTATGCAAAAGTAAAAACTTGTTAGAGTGTATATTACAGCGTAGACAAAACCCCGAGCGCCAAGCGCGCCCCTCCCCCCAAGTACCGAGAGCAGCATGGTTTTCCAAGAGCATTTTCTCGAGRTAACGAGTTAATTTCCTGATGGTTTTCTAGGAATAATGACATAGTATCATATTATTATTATCACGAGAAAGACATGGAAAAGAATTATCTGCGGAAAACGTCTGCTTTCAGCTTCCATAACTACAGTATGTGCTGAAAGTGAAACTAACTAAAATATCAAACCTGTAACTTTAGTGTCGATACGGTCATATTATCCTATGTTGCTGTGGATTCTCAGTCATCCAGGACATGGAAAGTAAAAAGAAAAAAGCAACTGGACTTCTGTAGCTAAAGATGTGCTGAGTTCCAAGATTTAAACAGCATGACTGGAGGTCAGTATCATTATTATTACATGGACCTCACTGATGTAAGTCAGATGAAATGTGACAAGACGAGCCTCTGAGTTCTTCAAACTATCTGAACTCATTAACTGTCTGTCAGAAGTCAAAATATGGCTGAACAACAACTACCTGCAGTTAAATGCAAACAAGAYTGAAACTCTTATTATCGCCCCTGATGATAAAATCCCTGTAATCAGGCAGCACCTTGACTTTTTAACCCCTTCAGTGAAAAATAGTCTCAGAAATCTGTTGTCTTTGATAGTTCTATGTCTTTTGACACTCATTGTAAAACTTTAGTTCATAACTGTTTTTTATCATTTAAGGAACATTTCAAAGCTGATCAAAAAAAAATTAGTAGGTCCTCTGGATGGGTTCTACTTTAGTGAAAAGTTTAGTCTCTCCTCCATGAGACTTCTTCAGTCTGATGAGTTTCAGGAGAACTCAGCCTGATAAGCACTGCCTCCACATGATGGACAAACAGGTTAGTCACATGCAAAAGAGGGCCATCGCCTAACAATAGGCTGCTGTTCATAGAGGGTCATRTGCCCCATCACCTGACTCTTTGGTTTGCATGCTTCGGCTGTGGTTATTTGGTGTTTTATTATGTGTATGTAATATGTGTAGTATGTTAGAGGTGGAGGCCTTAGTGTCCAGTTGTCCTCCTCCTACAACGCTGTTATTGCAAGTATGACTCAGCCCCCTGTGAGCAAAAGGTGTGAATCAGGGCCCCAATGATAACCAACACGAAGAGGGAAAGAGAGACAAAAACAAGGGGACGTTGAACCCCGCTTTCACTCACAACATACACATAAAACACCAAATAACAGCCGAATCATCCAAACCAATAAGTCAGGTGATGGGGCACATGACCCTCTATGAACAATAGAGCGAATCAAGCCTATTGTTAGGCAATGGCCCTCTTTTGCATGTGACTAACCTGTTTGTCGACCATGTGGAGGCAGTGCTTCTAAGGCTGAGTTCACCTGAAACTCATCAGACTGAAGAAGTCTCTTGGAGGAGAGACGAAACATTTCACTAAAGAAGAACCCGTCCAGAGGACCTACTTATTTTTTTCCTTTTGATTTTTTTTTCTACCTGGATTACTGAGATGCATCAGGACATTTCAAAGCTGAGATCTTTTGTGTCACAGAAGGAACTAGAGATGGTTGTTCACGCTTTTATTTCTTCTCGTTTAGATTACTGCAACAGTCTTTTTACATGCTTAAACTAATCATCCTCGGCTCGGCTTCAGTCTCTGCAGAATGCTGCAGCGAGGTTATTAACAAAGACCCACAGGAGAGCCCACATTACACCTGTTTTATGGTGTATTCAGACCAGGAAAGTCCTTTGGTCCAATTGCTTGGTCCGGACCAAAAACGGACTTTTTTTTTTCGTTTGGTGCGGTTTGCATTCACATTGTGCTTTTTTGCAAACGAACTATAACTTGTAAACAAAGCCATGAGG
>NW_013952410.1:5492826-5501695 GCF_001266775.1 Austrofundulus limnaeus | reverse complement strand
CACCAGAAGAGAACTGAAGTGAACCGCGAGACCACCTCAAAAAGCAGGTCTCGGTCCGGTTGTTTGATCCGCACCAGAGTTCGCATGAGTGTATTCACACCTGCACAAAAGGTCCGGACCAACGCTGGAAACGAACTCTGGTTCGTTAAAAGCGGAGCAAATTATCAGGTCTGAATACGACCTTAGCCTCTCTGCACTGGCTCCCTGTGCATTTGAGGAGTCATTCAAAAAGTTTGGTTTTTAACTTTCAGAGCACTTCATGGTCAGGCCCCCACATGCATACTGGACCTTCTGAAGCCTCTCTGTCCATCCAGGACTTAAAGGTCTTCTAATCAAATGCTGCTGGTGGTCCCTCGAACCCATTATAAAACCCGTGGAGACAAAGCTTTTCAGGTGGTGGCCCCGAGGCTCTGGAACGCTCTCCCTCTGTCCCTTCGCTGCTCAGATTCACTCTTTTAAGAAACATCTTAAGACATTTTTATTCAGACAGGCTTTTAGTTAAGTGATTTTTATTGTGCTTTAATTGTTGTTTTTTTTATATTTGTAGTTATTTTGCTCTCTGTTAAGCACTTTGTGATGTTTGTGTCTGTGAAAGGTACTATAGAAATAAAGTTTACTTACTTACTTACTTACTTACTTACATGACTGTTCACACTGAAAACACCAGATATGTTCGATTTGATTTAGTACCAATACCCATGTTGGATTTGAAAAAATCAGATTTGTCATGTTCAGACTGTCATGAAAAAATCCAATATGGGTCAAAAAATCAGAACTGGGTCGCATTTGCCTGCAGTGTGAACGTAGCCTAAGTCTTAAAGAACTAATAATTAAGCGACTAATCTGAAAGAAGCCAAGATTACAGCGATTAAAAGACAGTTAAACAGCTTCATTTTCCAAATGAACTATTCATGTGAACCAGATTACAAACCATCACAAAGCTGTCAACACATTTCACTGTTACGCACATTAATGGTTATTTTCACAAGCAAATTGCGGCAGCAACCAGGGGTTCTTCTGTTTGTAACATTGCTGCCAAAATAACTAAACTGATGGTGGTGTAAAGGTCTGAATGAACCACTATGAAATTCTGAAGATTGGAGTTTTTTAACCCTCTAAGGTCTGGGGTCTAAATGGCCATTTTGGCTCATTTTGAATTTAACCTTATATTTTTATCTTAAAAACTATTTGCCTTGCCTTGTTTGGTATCATTATTTACAGCACAACTAAAATGTTGACTATGCTCTGTTCTCCCATCTCCAAAACACTCTCTCACGTTCTCCACAAGGGTAACAACAAACTTTTTTTTTTTTTGGTTACTTTGGAAATGTGGTGTATTTCAGGAAATCAGAAAAATGGGCGTCATGTTGCATTCAAGCACTTCCTGGTCACAAAATGTTCACTGAATGTGCAGCAAAGGCATAAAAAATGCTCACAAAATTATGGCAAAAATGATTTATCATAAATCTGGTTTTATTTGGAAGTAAATAAAAAACAAAAACAATATAAAACAGTATTTTTATAGAGTTTGAAGTCTGTGCAGTCCAACCCAGTTGAAATGAGAACTCAGCATGCTGACATTTTTGTCACATTAGCATGGGTCCTGTCAATGCCTGCTCTGGAGCGGGCTTGGATCTTAGAGGGTTAAAACAGCAAAATCAGCTTTGGAAGTGGGTCCACTCCATAGCCTTGAATAAGATCACTAGACTGAGCCCCGCCCATACCATCCAATGGTAGCTTCTGTGACAAGCAGCATGGAGGAGCAGAAATGGCATCCAAAAAGGGCAACGGCTCACAGCCTCCATAGAAACTAATAGATAAACAGCAAGCTGAACCAGATCTGTTTCACAGATTATCAGTCATGTTTTTACAATAAATTAATAATTAAGTTAATTTCCTTCAACAATCATATAAAACAGCAGATATATACACCAGAAAAATATATAATTTTTAAGTAACAATGATGTAAACCAGGCCTGAAGTCAAACCTGTAACTTAGACTTAGACTTACGCCAGTTGAAAAATGATGACTTCAGCAAATAAAGTATATTTATTGTTTCTTCTGTCATAAAAAAAATAATATTTATATTTACCAGTCAACAGTTAGAAAATGTTCTCTGGTTATAGGATGAAACTTGTCTCTATTAGCTAACCAACAAGTCAGGTTCCTCTAACAGAAACCTACAAATACTCACATTTATAATATTATTTTACACTCTGTAGTGTTCACATGACTAAATGTCATGTGAACAGGGGGAAGGTGAAGAAATTTATTTAGTCATTTAGAAACTGATTTTAAAAGCATCACATCATTTTCTTAGTTTTCCTTATCAAGTATTGATCTTATAAACTATTGTGCAACTATTGTAATGTCTTGATTAAAATAGTTTAGTTACATGCCCAAAAACACCTTGACAACACAATAAAACCGTTAATAAAAACCTCAGGTAAACATTGCTGTTCAGAGTGTCTGTGATTCAGCCGTAGGCCTGTAGGGGGCATACCAGGCACTGAAGAACCATGTTATAAATAGACCGGGACTCCTGGTTTCCAACAGCACCACTTTGCTCGCTTCAGCCATGAGCAAAGCTTCTCTCAGATCCAGTACTGGAGTGGTTATATGGTCATTCTCTTCACATTTTAATCTATTCAACATTCATGTGGTTTTGTCACAATTCCGGTTAACGAACACTAAATTTTCTTACAGTAGGTCTAATTATTAATCAGAGGACAAAGTAACATTTAATAGTTTGTGTTAAATTGTAGCATGATTCAACAGTGCTACACTCTGTATACATGCTCCACAAGCTAATATCTGCTAACCAGTTCAATAAATAACAGTGATTACATGGACTTTATAAGATTATTTTAATTTTAAACTGTTACATTATGTTCTGCTCAGATCACATTGAGCTAAATAAGATCAAACCTGCTGACTTGTGTTGTGAAATGAGACGTTTTCCTGTTTATCTTCTGTTAATAAATCCATAACACAAACAGCTTTTCTGACATTATTTAAAAAACTAGATAGATTATATGAACTGTAAAATATTAATAATAATTGTGTTAACATTATTATTAATAGTTTTAATGATTTCTACATCGTCAGTCCTTTTGTTCTGCTCTGTTTTCAACATGTACAGTAATGGGAAATTCAGACTCTTGATTGTTTTGCGTTGGCCGTTAGCTTCACCAGCCGATCACACGGTTACGTGGTTTCTGCGCACTCCAGTTGTTCAATATAAACTCCTTGGTCCACTCAGACTGTATTAATGAACTAAGAATATCTTGTCTCCTATAACAAAAAAAAATCACAAGTTCATGCGAGTACTAGGCCTACATTAAAACCATTCCACCAATGTTGATTTTACACAACATGGGAAAGTTTGATAATATTAGAATATTTCTTCTGCAAAATTGATGTGTGAAGGTCTATAAAAATGTACAAATTTTCAGTTTTCTAGATTATAGTTGTTTTAAGATGGCAGCAAATCTACTTTAATTATGATGACTTTAAAACTTCTCAGTAATTATCAGTCTTGTTAGAATTAAACTCTAAACATCTCTAAACTGGAGATGCAGAAAAAAAAGTGAATCTAAACATGTTCGTCTGCTTATCCATAATTTACACAGACAAGAAATTAATTAAAGATGAGCCTGAAGTGCCAGACAAAAGCTTCTCTGTGTTCCAGTGCACTGGACCCTTTCTGACATACTTTTACCAGCGTGTTGCAGGATTAATCTGTGTTCCCCTTCCCCAAAAAGCTCTGGTGAAATTTGTTCATATATGTGGAAAATGTACAAGACTGAGGGAGTCTGGAGCATTAAAACACATTAGTAAGAAACACTGTGTCCCATAAAGCTGCTGGTAAAAATAACTGTCTCATGAACATACTGTAGTTTTCTAAAAGACTCCTCTATTTCTGCTAAAGTGCAAATCTAAAAATGACACAACTTTTTACACAAAGTCTAAAAGTAAACAAAGATGTTCTTGCTTAATGAAGCAAATATTTATGGTAATAATATTGTGATAAATGCCAACAGACCTATAGGATACACAGCTCATTTGAAGATGAAATTTGAGTCACTTCTTGGAAACCAATGGGAAGGCAGTTAGGTGTGAGTGGGTGCTGCTTTTCATTTAACAAACAGAAATCTGCCAAAGTCTGACCTCCACGTCATATGTTTGTGGGAGTGAGTCACCGAGGTATGAACAAAAGAGATTTCTGAAAGCCTTCGGAAAAAGCCGGTGGTGATCTGCAGCAGGATGGAAAAAGATTCAAAACCATCTATGGAGTCCGAGCTGCACCAATCTACAGCACGGAGATGGAAAACCATACTGCAGCTCACCCAAAACAACAAGGTGTGCATTCAGCCT
This sequence comes from Austrofundulus limnaeus, assembly GCF_001266775.1. Lineage (NCBI taxonomy): Eukaryota > Metazoa > Chordata > Actinopteri > Cyprinodontiformes > Rivulidae > Austrofundulus > Austrofundulus limnaeus. The sequence continues at coordinate 5,497,317 of NW_013952410.1, read as the reverse complement.
GTAAGGCCGTGATGGCACCAAGGATAACTTCTAAACAGACAAAGGCCTGACAYCCACAGACTGGCTAAATTGAAGAGTCCACTGAAAAACACTGATGGCAGAGCCACAAAAAGAAGAAGTAGCTCTTCTGCTGTTCGCTAAAGATCACATGGATGAGCAGGAGGGCTGCTGGGAAATGTTACATAAACAAGACATGGCTAAAATTAAACTTTTTAAAATGAGAATTGTGATAAAAGATAACCTCAAAAGATCTTTGTCCTGTTTTCTGCTGCAGATGAGTCAGGACAGTTTATTATCACTGATGGAAACAATGAATTTGAACAAATTCTGTTGACTACTTCCAAAAAAACTCTAGTGCTGCACAATATTAGAAAAACCTCTAAAAAATTTTATTATTGTTTGTTATTGTGACGACAGCATCAATTGCAATAAACCCACATTTTCCTCACTGCTCACTTTCCCTTCTGACATCACCATCATCTAAACTGGGTGTGGCTATGAAGGCTGTGAAATGGCTTATGATTTATTGAGTCCAGGCACTTTTCTGCACAACTTATAATGCAATAACAATAAATTCTCAGTATGTTGTGCAGCCCTAGGTGACTCAAACATGTAACTTTTACAGAAACAATGATGAAGCAGTCTGTTTGATAAAAGCCCACTGTTGCTTTCTGCCCTAGAAACCACATTAACAATGGAGTTGTTTCTCAATGGTTTTTAGGTTTCTGTGTCTGCCCTTTAACTTTGATTGTGTGCTGAAATGATTAATACCAGTGAAAATTGTAAATGGTGTCAAGGAAAAAAGTTTTTGAAGAATCTTTACCAAGACGGATAGATGGATGGACGGATGCATGGATGCATGGATGGATGGATGGATGGATGGATGGATGGATGAACAGACGGACGGATGGACAGATGGATGGATGGATGGATGGACAAAACATGAACTAGAAGAACTCAGAGAGCACATTTCTGCCAAGACTGCAGTGTTTCTTCAACCATTATCCAAGAAAGGCACCACGTGCCTACTGACACCCACCCCTCATGAAAAGTCCACTACCACACAGGATCCTGTCAGTAGCTATGATGTCATGTTGGTAACGTAACACAGCACTTTCTCAACAACCAAACTCCCTCCCATCCAACAAGTGCCCTGCCAAGACCAGCAATGTGAGTAATGTAGAGGAAATAACAATGTCCAGCTGCTGAGAGCTGTGACTGGTGGAACAAAGTTCTTCTGGATGATAATTGGCAAATGTGATCAGATCAAAACCAAAATTTAATGAGTTGCTCTTTGTGAAAACCACAACATGCCCTGAAAATTTCAAGAAAATCTGTCCACTACTTTTTGAGTAATCTTGTGCACAGATGGACAATCAAACAAACAAACAAACAAACAAACCAATACTACCAAAACCATAACCTCCTTAACAAATACAAAAGACTACAAACAAAAAACTCACCAAAAAAACTAGATCCTCACAAGTTCTTGTGAGCTAACCAACCARCATCCCAGAGAAGGACCTGATGAGTGCAGACAAATACTCCACACTAACACAAACCTCTGTTACTGACATCAGTGTGTCTGTGTCCAGTACTTCTGCCACAGTCAGCCCAGCTGCCTCCTCTCTTTACATCCTGCTCAGATGTGCAGATCCACACACTGTCATCTTCCATCTTTTTAAATAGCTTTAGATTAAAGTCAGGAAATCAGCGAATATAAGCTCAAGTGTTTTCATCCTTTCTCCATTTAGGCCTGTATCTTTATTGGGTGTAATTATATTGTATAGCTAAAAACACAAAGGGTGTGTCAAGCAGCAAGCAGCTGCAGTCTCATGTAAATGGGACCACTTTCCCTGGTCAGAGTGTTCACTAGCCCATATGAAACCCTCAGCAGGCTTATGTATTATTCTGCAATGTAAGTGTCAGCTGATTATGTGTGTATGAAGCGTGTGCTTGAATGCGTGCCAGTGCCGTTGTGTRTGCACACCTAATTATGCAGCATAGATCTGTGAGTTAGCCCTAAAAAAAACACAGAGGTTCATTCACACTAACAATGTCAAAAATTTTCCAGATGGCAGCAGTCCATATTGATCTGCAGTCAGAGGATTCGGCCTCCTGTGCTTTCATACATCAAGTAGCACAGATAAACTCAATCATGTGAGTGCATCATTACAGAGTGCACAACATATAGAAAATTTGAAGCAAATGTTCAGAATTTAGGGGAAAAAAACGGTTGATTTAAAAAGCCTTTTTAAAAGCAAACTGCAATCACACWGTTAATGACGACTTTTTGCACAATTAATCAGAGCAAAAACAACAACAAAAATTACAAAAAAGCAGATTCCATTTGTTGTATGAACCAAAATGCGATGTGTTCTTGTTTAAAATGGAGACATTGGCATTTGCAGCTGCCTAGCTGTGTGATCAATCAGTCTGAATAATAAAGCCCAGTAATTACAGGCTGTGTTCCCAGCTTAAAGCAGTACTATCTCTTTTTTATTCTCTCTTCAGAGTGCTTTCTGGAAACAAGTGTTACATTTCTTAGGTTTAAGATAACGCATTGGTGTTGGAAATCTGGCTACACTGAGTAAGATCACTGATGTGACAAACAATGTAATGTGGGCAGACAGCGTGTGCACAGAAAGAACAAAAACATCAAGAACTTGATTAGTAGGGTTGAGAAAATGTTCTTATTCCTGCTGATTTCTGTAAGTGGGAGGTGCTTTCTTTCATTTCTACTGGATCGCTGTCAGTTTCTGCCACAGCCTCCTTTATAAATGGTCTAAGTTGACAAGGCTGTACTGCAGTGTGGGTTGTCTACTTCCTATGGTCTGGCTATTTTTTCTGTTGCAGGCCTGGTTATCTTCTGTATGCTCAAAATGAACTGCATCAAGACAACCAATCAGAGCCAATTTCACATACAGTAGAATAAATGACAAATTAATTATTGGAGGAAATTAGTTTGACTGTTTTACAACTTTTCAGACAAATCATAAGAAAGTGCAAAAACTAGAGGAATTTAAACCAGTCATTGAGTATTCTGTGTTTAAAAGTATCTCAGAGTTTTACAGTGGTACACTAAAATAGAGTGCTTTGGACAAAACTCTTTTAAAAGTCTGTGTTTGGAGCTGGTTAACCATTAAACTGCTTCAGTAGGTACGATTAGATAAGGATGTAATGGTACATATATTAGACCTGAGCCATCATGGTAGAGGTGTCAAGGTCTGGTGGAGATGAAGAATACATTAGTCACAGGCAATCACTACTCTCATTTAGAAGAAGGCTCACCTTCTTTGTTAACTGCCACCTCAGAAAAGGGATTTTCATTTCCTGTCTGCTAATCCCACTGTCCTTCATGTTTTACGCCAAGATTTTACTCGACTGTAACTGTTGGACACTAGCTGACAGTCTTCATAAGGGAGACTCCAAAGTGCCCCAAAAACATTTGCGGGGTTCTCAGTTTCCTTATGTGAGTCCCATAAGCTTGCAATCTTACCACCTACATTTTAAACATGTTCATAAACATCTGTGCAACAAAGTTTCTTTTAAAAAAAAACAGTTATGGGCATCTCAAACCTTACTCAATTTAGTTTCCAGAAATCAAACTCAAGAGTGAAGTGTCAAACTCAAGGCCCACACATATTATGTGGCCCACGATAGCTTCAAAGATGCCTAAATGTCTTTAAAATAAGTGTATGCTGCTTTAAAGCCAGCATTGACCATAAACTACATCTCCCACAATGCATGTGGATTATTTTACTCACAAAAGGATAGCATGCTACCACTAGGTGGARGAGCACGGGGTTCAAGAGTAGCCAGTAGCCATCGTAATTCGCTGTGTAAATTCTAAATTTAATGCATTTTCTCTGGCAATTTTTGCCGCAGCCCAGTTGAACTGGTCATAAGATCAAACTAGAACACCTCTCTGGGATTTCTCTGTCAGAAAGTGAGAGAGTTCAGAATTTAAGATGGCAGCTAGTCAGCACAACTCAACAGTGAGTAAAACTCTCTTACTTTTACTTCTAATAGTATTTCTGTATCATTTATTTCACATTTAGTCAGTCGTGCACATAGTACTTTTCAGTGTTTGTAAGAGGAYGTGTTAAACACTGTTTCTATGCAGGAAACACAAGGTAGAGCTCAGTTAGTGTCTGTTAGTAGCTCAGTCATAGCAATTAGAGGAACATGATGTTTTGTGTTTAGTCAAAGTTAAACATAAACACTGCAGCCATTTGAGGACCACGATAATGTTCATGTAGCCTGGCCCTTGCCTTCCTACGCAGCTCCGCTCAATTCTAGTTTCCCTTCACTGCTCCGTCTGGGACTGCTCCTAATGAGATGGATTTCGCTGGCAGATTTTTAGCCGGGCGAATCAGAGAAGAGAACGTCAATTTTCTGCGCAGTGTCTGTAGTTTATTTTACCTGGTCCAATCAGAGAACAGAAGGTGGAGTTTTGAATGACGTCGATGTTCTGCGCAGTGTCTGCTT
>NW_013952410.1:5490244-5491632 GCF_001266775.1 Austrofundulus limnaeus | reverse complement strand
AAATAAATGTTTATCAAATAAAGTCTAATGTTACAACTAATCGTGGATCCCTTTAAAACAGAAAACGTGCAAGTAGGGCTGCACGATATCAAGAAAACCTGCGATAACAGTGCTTAATACTCCTATGAAGATATGACTTGCAATAAATCAACCTTAAGTATGCAGTGTTGATGTTTTCCAGGGCAAAAACATACTAATACATAATTTTCATTACAACATGATGGAACGATTATGATTTGATGTTGTTTCTCTGGTGCATTTTGTTATCTGACTGATGCTGATAAACCACATAAATGCAATTAGAGCCAATCATTTATTGCAATTTATGCATTTTTTTGTGATTTGCATATTGCACTGGCTGTTATCGAGATAACAATTAATTTACAATATATTTTGTAGCCCTATGTCCAAGTCTAAAATGAATATGTATTTAAAAACAAGTTCAAATCTGCTTAGCCACGTTTCAACACTGTATTCCAATATTTCTTAAAAAAAAAACACTGAAAGCAAGTTAATATTTAACATTTTCTAGCTGGTCAGCTGTGTATGTGTGGGATAAACTTTATTAATGCACTCTATTAGTTTGTTGCTGGTTTAGGTTAACGYTCTTGTACAGCATTGTTGTACAAAATGTATAAAACAAGAGAAAAGTTTTGGTCTTACCTTGTGTCGGCACTTCAGAACAACACCATAAGCCCCTGTAGGAGAAACACATGAACAGCTGAACCCACATTTCAAATTTACTCAACATGAAGCACAATCTATTTAAAAGCATATGACTTTTCAGTTTTAGACGGTGTGTTGGCYAAACTGAAGGACTGCAACGTAACACCTCTCTGAACGCCTTGGGTTTGTTTTAAATGACCCTTGTTTTCATGCTTCTTATCTTGAACATTRGCAGATTAGTAAAAATTGTCCTCACTCTATAAAAGCGCAGGTGGTTCAGAAAGTAGGACACAAGTGTTGGCGAGCTACTGTAGTTTTGATGTTATGRACGCTGGCAGTCGCACACACACACATCCCCCGAGGCTTTCAGAGGAAGACTTGGACGGAGCAGGCATATGACAAACTGCTCTGTGCTCCTAAATGATCCACTCTTCAAGTGACAGCGCTGATATTCCGTAAATACATCCAGACGTACACAGATTAACACAAGCCTGCTCAAAGAACTCAACCACAACTTTCAGCTTCTTTACATTATCTCTTATGTTTGGTTGTTTTTTTGTTTTGGGGGGGAGTAATGGATACAGAAAAGTTTTCATTTAATCTTTAAGCCAGGGGTCTTCGAAGTTTTTCAGTCTGGGACCCCCAAACTGATGGAGAGGTAGAACGATGACCCTCCATATATTTGTATGAGTGTGTTAACACTCACACACTCGCTATATATA
>NW_013952410.1:5483724-5490053 GCF_001266775.1 Austrofundulus limnaeus | reverse complement strand
TAACAATTCACAGATTCTTTGCAAAAAAAATAATAATAATAATAAAAAAAATCCCAGCCTGGATCTGGGCAGCTCTCTCTACTGCTCTTTTTTCTATGCAGCTGCTCATAAATTCAAAGGTAACTCAAAAAGCAAAGAAATCTTAAAAAACTAGTGAGACAGAGATATAAACTTTATTGACAAAAGTTTGAAAAAAAAAACAGTAAAACTAAAATAAAAAGCTARCGATAGCTACCGTAAATTGCAAAGTAGATCTTGTTTGGCTCAGTAACAAACAAGATAGAAAAACAATATAGTTTTTAGAATAAAAACTATCAGAATATTTTCTCCCATTCACCCTTCTGGAATGAATAACTAAATATATAATATACATATATAACTAAATATATTATATATAATTACACAGGAGGGGTTGTAATTGCTGGAGTGAACCTACAAAAAGCACTAAGCCCTAAATCATTAACAAAATTGACTGACTTTACATCAGTAGKGAAAAATCAATGCTGCTGGATTAAGAGGAATGCACTGAGTGCACAGGCAGAGGCAGACTGATAAACTCCTGCAGCTTTACACTTTAACGCGCTGAYTTCATCCCAGACCAACTCGTCACCGGACAGCTTTTACATTTCAAACTCAGAGCTGTCCCTGTGTGTTCCAGTGGCATTGTAAATGCATGTTCTAAATGTCAGAGTAGGGGGCGTGAAAACTGGGACAAGTGGGTGGTCTCACTTCAGGGCTGCTGCAACTTTATACTAACCACGTCGCTCAAAGCAGGAGACCAGCCAGGAGGAGCTTTTCAGGGAAAATTTCCTTTAATTCACCGTGGATCTTGGGCATTCACCTCATTTCCCGAACAACTGTGATATTTAGGCACATTATAACAGGCTGCAATCATTTTCAGATCACTAAAAATCCTTACTGCGTTGCTAATAGACAGGGGTTGTCATTTTTGTATTGACATATGCTTCTTATTCAATTCAGTTCAATTCAATTCAAAAAATACTTTATTGATGCCAGAGGGAAATTTGGTAATGTCAATTCATGTAATGACAGAAATATGATTGAAATAATTTAGCAGAAAGAGATGTGATATTGTCTTCTACAATAATATTTACAAATGTAGAAAATCTAGAWGTACTCAGCAGACTAGACTGATAACCATTATTTAAATGCCTGTCATCTTCAGGTCATGCGGGGGCACCGCATTAAAAACACAAACAGAACTGAGTCACAAAATGTACTCAATGGACACGAGCTTTCAGTTTGTCCACAAATGCAAATAAAAAACATAATATAAATGAGATTCAGGGAGATGCTATCAGCTTTCCAGGATTATATTTAAGAAAACTTAAATAACCTTCTTAAAAAGAAGAATATAGTGAGGCATTTTGGTGTTTCCACCCCCTGCCTCCATGATTGGTTGCAGCGCTGATCACCCACACCTGCATACGATTTGGCTCATCACCTCCAGGCTTCTTAAGGCAGTGATGAAGATCAACTCATCGCTGAAGCATCGCCTCATGTTTGGTATGAGCTCAGCCTGCTGCCTATTACTCTCTCCAAGAGTTTTTGTATTACCTGGGTTTTTGTATTTACTTGTTTGCAGAAAGTAATCTCCAGCACGTTTTTGCCTGCCGCCTTGGACTCAGAGCCTCTCACCAGTATCTCATGCGCTGCCTCCCACGTTTCACTGTAAATACCTACTCACCTGTAAATACTCACCTCTGGATCCTCACCTTTTTGGACCAACTCCTCCATGCTTCATCTCCWGCCCCACCCCATAAGAACTCACCCATTTTACTTACCTGCTTAAGACATTTACTGGAAGATAATCAAATACTCACCTCTGTAATCATTCTGTTCCAGGTCCAGACCCCAGACACCTCCCGCACCTGTAAAAATAAAATCACTTACCTTTTGTATTTCTGGTCTCCGTCTCTGTTTGTCTCTGGTACTGCTCACGTTGACCTCCACCTGTAAATCTGATAGTATGCTTCAGCCAAGTAAAATGTCCGTGAGCAATACCTCTGACAATCAGACTCCCGGGGTTAATAATCAACCTGACCCTACAACGTTAGATAATGACCAGTAGCTTAATCAGTTATTTCAGCTTCAACAGGAAACCAGCGCATTATTAAATCAAGTCACTCATCGCATTGCTGCCATTGATAGTAGATTGAACACGGTTTTTTCCCCTAACCCAATTACACCTCCTGTTACCACGCCCAGTCCACCTGTTTTTCCTGTGAAAGAACCTGACATCCGACCCTCTGAATTATTTGATGGAGATATACAGTAAATCAGTGTGGAGGATTTTTATTACAGTGCCGTTTGGCTTTCGTTCATTCACCTTCACTTTTTCCTACTCATTCTGCCCGAGTTACTTACATTGTGTCTGCTTTAAAGGGAAAAGCTCTCAGATGGGCTCAAGTCTTTCTTTCAGCTCATTCTTTGGATACACTCACCTCTCAGTTGTTCATTCAGGAGTTCCAGCGTGTTTTTGATCTTCCCCTCCAGCAGGAGGAGGCAGCGCAAAGACTGATCAATCTACAACAAGGAAGTAAATCGGCAGCCGAACACTCTGTGGATTTTCGCATTGTAGTGGAAGAGGTGGGTTGGGAGGAACTTTCCTTAAAAGGTATTTATATAAACTCTTTATCTGAACAACTTAAAGATCAATTGGCTTCCCGGGACAAACCCGGAAGCTTGGATGAATTAATCGCATTGACCATCCGTATTGATAATAGATTAAGAGAGCGAAGGAAGGAAAAAACTACACTTCCCAGACACTGCGGGTTTCCGCCTCCGCAATCAGTGGTGAGTTTCCTCCTCACGCTACAGCTGCTGTTAATTCTGCCGAACCCATGCAAATTGGACGCACCCAGTTGTCTCCTGAGGAAAGACAGAGACGGTTTGCTGCTAAGCTGTGTATCTACTGCGGAAACAAGGGACACTTCGTCGCYACCTGCCCCCTGCGGGGAAACGGACCGTCTCGTCAGTAGAACAGGGGAAGTTGACGAGACCTGACAACTTTCCCCCTACCTCCTTGTTTTTTTTGCCTGCGACTGTAGTTTGTGGACAGATCAAACTACCCATCTCCACTCTTGTGGACTCTGGGGCAGAACAAAACCTGATTTCCAATGATTTAGTGGAACAACTCAATATTCCCACCTCACCTCTTGATCCTCCACGCTCCATCGCCGGTGTCACTGGACAACTCTTGTCACAAGTCAACCAACTGGGGCCCAACCTACATGTCATCGTGTCCGGTAATCATCATGATCTGGGTGAGTTTGTTGTCTTTGACTTCACATCTCCACAACTCATTTTTGGCTTTCTGTGGTTGTCCACCCACAATCCAGTTATTAATTGGAAGGAAAAAAGAATTGAAAATTGGAGTTCATTCTGTTTACAAAACAGTTTAAAGTCAGCCGTTTCACCCTCCATTAAAGGGGAGGAACCTGTCAAGGAGACGGATCTGTCTTCTGTTCCTGAGGTGTATCATGACCTAGCAGTCGTTTTCAGTAAAAATAAAGCACTCTCATTACCTCCCCATAGACCGTATGATTGCTCCATAGAACTGTTACCCGATTCACCATTACCTTCCAGCCGTTTTATACAATATCTCTGGCCCCGAAAAAGGAGCCATGAAGACTTATATCGACGACTCCCTAGCTTCTGGTATAATCCGCCCCTCCAAGTCTCCTCTTGGGGCAGGATTCTTTTTTGTCGCCAAGAAGGACAAATCCCTTAGACCTTGTATTGATTACAGGGGCCTTAACCAAATCACTGTTAAAAATAAGTATCCACTACCCTTGTTAGATTCTGTGCATGATCAGCTCCACTCGGCCACGTCTTTACTAAACTCAATCTTCGAAACGCTTTTACCATCTTGTTCGGATAAAAGAGGGTGACGAGTGGAAGACAGCCTTCAAGACACCTTGGGACATTTCAAGTATGTGGTCATGCCTTTTGGCTTGACCAATGCACCAGCTGTTTTCCAAGCCCTGATTAATGATGTCCTAAGGGATTTTTCTCAATGTGTGTGTTTTTTGTCTACTTGGATGACATCCTCATTTATTCCCACAACCTCCAGCAACATGAGAAACATGTTAGAGCAGTTCTTCAAAGGCTTCATGAAAATCAGCTTTATGTCAAGGCAGAGAAGTGCGAATTTCATGTCTCCTCAGTTTCCTTCTTAGGTTTCATTTTGGAAAAAGGTCAGTTCAGAACTGACCCAGAAAAGGTTCGAGCAGTTTCTGAGTGGCCCGATCCTAAGGATCGCAAACAGCTACAAAGATTTCTTGGTTTTGCAAACTTCTACATGCGTTTCATCAAGGACTACAGCCGCATCGCCGCACCCCTCACTCAACTAACCTCCACCTTAAGACCGTTTTCTTGGACTCCTGAGGCACATAGCGCATTTGGTGAGATAAAGTCTCGTTTTTCTCATGCTCCTATTTTGTGTCACCCAGATCCCCACAAGCAATTTTTTGTAGAAGTGGACGCTTCTGATCTTGGAGTGGGTGCGATGTTGTCCCAAAAGGTGAATCTGATGGTATGTTGTCCCAAAAGGTGAATCTGATGGTAAGATGCATCCATGTGCCTTTTTCTCTCGTCGCCTGTCCCCGGCCAAGATGAATTACGATGTCAGCAACAGAGCACTCCTAGCCATTAAACTGGCACTGGAGGAATAGAGGTATTGGTTAGAGGGAACCGATGTACCATTTTTTTTATCCTCACTGATCATAAAACTCTAGTATACCTACAAAACGCTAGAAGGTCAAATCCCAGACAAGCCAGGTGGTCATTATTTTTTGCACGTTTCAACTTTACCATAACTTACATCCCCGGTTCCAGGAACATCAAACCAGACGCTCTCTCCAGGCAGTTTTCATCATCTGAAAAAACAGAAGAGGACATCAACATCCTACCTCCCTCCTGCTTCGTGGGGACCCTCTCTTGGGATATTGAGAACGTGATCCGCCTGGCCCAACAATCCGAACCAGGCACAGGACCACCTGGCATGAGGTTTGTCCCTAAAAACATTGTTGGAAAAGTGTTAGACTGGACTCATAATCATCGTTTCACCTGTCATCCCGGGATCTCCTGCATGCTATCCTTTTCTAAGAGGTATTTTTGGTGGCCTACCATGTACCATGATATCAAGGAATTTGTTGCAGCATGCCCCACCTGTGCCCGAAATAAGAGCAGCAACCAACAACCATCTGGACTTCTGCAGCCATTACCCACACCTGCTCGCCCTTGGTCTCACATCRCATTGGATTTTGTCACAGGACTTCCCCCTTCTCAAGGTAATACAACCATACTAACCATTATCGACAGGTTCTCCAAAGCAGCCCATTTTGTGCCACTGGTAAAACTACCCACCGCTTTTGAAACTTCCCAACTCCTGGTAAACCACGTTGTCCRTCTACATGGAATCCCTTCTGACATCGTCTCCGACTGTGGACCTCAGTTTGTATCCCACGTATGGAAGGCCTTCTGTAACGCGTTGGGTGCTAAGGTCAGTCTCACTTCTGGACATCATCCACAATCTAATGGACAAACAGAAAGGTGCAATCAGGAGCTGGAAGCAACACTCAGGTGTGTTATTAACAACAATCCTTCCTCTTGGTGCCAACATCTCATACTGTATGGGACGAATATGCACACAACTGTCACATCTCTTCTGCTACTGGTTATTCTCCTTTCGAGGCTTCTCTCGGGTATAACCCCCATTGTTCTCCAGTGACGAGGCTGGCATTATGGTGCCTTCTGTCCATCAACACATCCAACGCTGCCGCAGAGTATGGAATCAGACTCAAAGGGCCCTTCTACGTACTGCACAGCAGAACAAGAGATTTGCAGACCGCCACCGCTCCGTTGTTCCCTCCTATCAAATAGGACAAGAGGTATGGCTCTCCACACGAGATATTAACCTGAAGGATTTTCCTAGAAAACTCTCGCCCAGATTCATCGGTCCGTTTCCGGAGGAAAGAGTCATCAACCCAACTGCTGTCCGACTACGCCTACCGGCCACCATGAAGATTCACCCCACCTTTCACGTCTCTCAACTCAAGCCCATCTCCACCAGCCCCCTGAGCCCACCAGCCGAGACCCCACCACCCACCCCTCTCCTAGACAATCAACCTATCTACACCGTGCGTCGCATTCTGGATGTTTGCCGTCGTGGACGAGGACACCAGTTCCTCGTCGACTGGGAAGGTTATGGTCTAGAGGAGAGGTCCTGGATACCAAGGTCGTTCATCTTGGATCCCGACCTTATAAACACCTTCTACAAGGATCATCCTGAGAAGAAACCTTGA
>NW_013952410.1:5479639-5483245 GCF_001266775.1 Austrofundulus limnaeus | reverse complement strand
CTCATCGCTGAAGCATCGCCTCATGTTTGGTATGAGCTCAGCCTGCTGCCTGTTACTCTCTCCAAGAGTTTTTGTATTACCTGTGTTTTTGTATTTACCTGTTTGCAGAAAGTAATCTCCAGCACGTTTTTGCCTGCCACCTTGGACTCAGAGCCTCTCACCAGTATCTCATGCACTGCCTCCCACGTTTCACTGTAAATACCTACTCATCTGTAAATACTCACCTCTGGATCCTCACCTTTTTGGACCAACTCCTCCATGCTTCATCTCCTTCCCCAGCCCGTAAGAACTCACCCGTTTTACTTACCTGCTTAAGACATTTACTGGAAGATAATCAAATACTCACCTCTGTAATCATTCTGTTCCAGGTCCAGACCCCTCCCGCACCTGTAAAAATAAAATCACTTACCTTTTGTATATCTCATCTCCGTCTCTGTTTGTCTCTGGTACTGCTCACATTGACCTGTAAATCTGATATATAGGTTTAGAACAAAAGAGAAAAAAAGAGAATATGTATAAAAAAATAAAACTACAGAGGTTTGTGAAACATCAAAGAAGTAATGGCACAAACTGATAATGATTGTAACTGTTGTCCAGTGGTTCAAACAACTGGCAAACTGTTTAAGCCATGCTGAACGAAGGCAGCCCACACAGAAAGACCTGTAGATGCTGACTTTTAAAGCTGTAATCTGTCTCRCCTCCAAATTAAAGGAATCACTTCAGGCTGGAAACATGGTTGATCAGACTTTCTGCATCTGCTCGGGCCACAAAGCTTGTGTGGCATAGGTTCTGTGATTTTACCTGTTCTTTAGGACCTGCCAGGTCGAGCTGCCCAGAAGGTTTTTATCACACTGATTGTACACAAACAAGTACAATTTAAAAAGGTTGTGCTAAAAACACAACAAACACAAAATACTGTGAGTCATACTGTGAGCAGAAAAATAATCATAACTAGCTGTGTTTCCATCCAACTTTAATGAAAAATTTGAGCAAACTTTTGAAATGCTGCAAAAAAAGAAATGCACATCAGACGTGTTTTCATCAACTGGTTGGAGTGAATCAACCAGGCTACACAAAGTGTAATTACATTACATCAGACATTGATGTTACACATGACTGTAGTAAACAGGAAGTAAAGTCAAACTCACAGGGACACATCTCAGGACAATGGAGAGAAGTTATCAAACATATTGCTGCTATCAGGAAAGTTGTAATTATTCTGTCATATCAGCTAGTGTTGGTGATGTTACATGCTGTCTGCAGATGTAGAGAGAGAAATGTAATTCTCTTCACATTACGAGAATATCCAGAAAGACACAGACAGCAGGAGGAGGGTCCAGCTGCAGCCGCTACAATTATTGGACAGCAGGAACAACTGATTGACGTAAATGTTCACTACATCAGAACTTATTCTGCAAATGTGTTTCCATCTCCCCTTTTGCACACCAACTCTTTTTCAGAAAATCCGAAAAACCACCTCGGGCGAGCGTAAAAACGTTTTTTGCAATATTTAGGTAGTTTTTTTTATTTTATTTTACAGTTCCCATCCACCTTTTCTAATGTGATATTTCAAAATGCACATAATAAACTGTAGATGRAAACACAGCTACTGACACTTGTGAGAGAGAATTTAAGTTTAAAAGAGGAAATACTGTGTGAAGAGACCATACAACTTTAGGGTGCAAAAAATTCATCTAACGGTTCAATATGTATTATAGAGGCTAAAAACGTACCTTGGGTTGGACAAAATGTAACAGAAAATGCGCCTTAAGTCAGGGGTCGCGTTAACCAAATATTTTCAGTATTTAAGAATTTTTTTAAACAGTGACGGAAAAGTCTGAAGGCCATCGATCATTTTGACAGAATGCAATGAACCGGGGGTTTAAATTATCTGTTTTTGTTCAGCATTTTGTTTGAAAGCACTTTATTTAATTATTTATTTATTTATTTGTTTGTTTGTTTGTTTATTTTCTCACTTGATGAAATACCACATTGGCTTCACTTCTAAAAACGTCACGGCAGCTGGGTGTCTGACCTTTCTTCAAAAAGCCCRATCAACAATGGTGTTGATAAAAGAGGTGAAAATGAAGACAGCCATGAGAAGTCTTCTGTCCGAGGCAAAAGTCCAAARCCTCATGACAAAAGCCACTGCAGCAAGCCCCCTAACGATAGATTACGTACAAGAGGGTGTGCCATTCAGGTCCACGAGGAGCAGGAGGAAGGTGTGAGATCAGTTCAGTCCACAGCAGGTGATCTGTTCATATTGTTTAATTTCATTGCAGTTGTTGGGACCAGAGTCAGTGCTTTTTGAAAAGTTACATCTGGCTGATGTGGATTATCTGTTTAGCTTGTTTAGAGTAAAAATTAATTAAAATAAATGCTATTGAATGTTTAATTATCATCATTTAAAAAACATGACAGGTAAAAACAGATTATGACAGGATTTGTTGACCCTGTCAGTCAAACTGTCAGACAGAGGAAAAAATCAACCCTGCCTTATGGTGAAAAAATGTTTCTTTGAGGGAATAAACAATAGGTACCATGCTCGTACCCTTCAAAGTACAGGTTAAGAGAAAACCCATTGTATTATTTTTATGCACATTGTTGTACCCTGACTTCAGTGGTTCAGGAACCACAAGAACAAAAGACAGATGTCAAAYTCCTAATGAAATAAACACTGGAGTTAAAATTGTAGAACTCTGTGTAGAACACTGTGGCAAAGCTAACCTATTAAAAGTATGAATGAGCACAAACAGTTTGTCTACACAGACACAACCTGAACAATCCTGTTTCCATCCTTACGTATTAAGCTACCCAGGCTTTTGTCAATGAAGACGCAGGGCTGGAGGGAGCTACAATGATTGGCTATGGCACAGGCTGAAGAAAAAAAAAAAGACTTGGCACACATTTTAAAAACAAGCGTCTGTAATGCTTGTGTAATAGGTGAATGAATAACTCAAGAATCGGTGAAGGCATCACTAATTCTGAACACGAAATATAGGTTTTAGAAAAATTAAAAATGTTTGACCAAAGAAAAACCACAGCAGGATTATAGAGATGAATATGATTTAGATTTTTATTTCTGTGACTGTATACGAGACACAGCATTAACAGCAGTAGTTATTTCATTCCATTCTTTGGCTTTAGCAGCTCCTTTAATTCCACGACTGACGCTGCTAAAAGGTACAGATTTTCTTTTCTCTATCTCGGAGAGCAGGACTTCAATCTCTGAACTCGTAAAGTTCTTCTTTTTACTTTTCGCTGTCATTTTCATGAATGGACACTTCCTGGTATCTGAGGCAGGAAACAGAACCTTATATGGTGTTTTTGGGGTGGTAATTATGCTAATCTCCTCTCCGCGTGCACGTGCAGCTGGATACAAACAGGTGGAATTCATCATGTTTACGCAACTCATTTACACCCTTTTCCTGAAGATAGAAGAGTTTGTTGAATCTGACGTGGTATGTTCGTACGAACCCTTTGTACGAACAAAAGTAAGAGAAATTTAGGATAAAAATACGAACATGTTCTTGCATGAGGCCCATTGTGAAACTAAATGTTTGGGTCAGATACAGAGATACTGAGTATTTAATGTTTATTACATCA
>NW_013952410.1:5474685-5479629 GCF_001266775.1 Austrofundulus limnaeus | reverse complement strand
GCGTCTGTAATGCTTGTGTAATAGGTGAATGAATAACTCAAGAATCGGTGAAGGCATCACTAATTCTGAACACGAAATATAGGTTTTAGAAAAATGAAAAATATTTGACCAAAGAAAAACCAGAGCAGGATTAGAGAGACGAATATGATTTAGATTTTTATTTCTGTGACTGTATACGAGACACAGCATTAACAGCAGTGGTTATGTCATTCCATTCTTTGGCTTTAGCTGGTCCTTTAATTCCACGACTGACGCTGCTAAAAGGTACAGATTTTCTTTTCTCGATCTCGGAGAGCAGGACTTCAATCTCCGAACTCGTAAAGTTCTTCTTTTTACTTTTCGCTGTCATTTTCATGAATGGACACTTCCTGGTATCTGAGGCAGGAAACACAGCGTTATATGGTGCTTTTGGGGTGGTAATTATGCTAATCTCCTCGCCTCGTGCACGAGCAGCTGGATACGAACAGGTGGAATTCATCATGTTTACGCAGCTCATTTACGCACTTTTCCTGAAGATAGAAGAGTTTGTTGAATCTGACGTGACATGTTCGTACGAACCCTTTGTACGAACAAAAGGAAGAGAAATTTAGGATAAGAATTCGAACATGTTCTTGCATGAAGCCCAAGGTCTTTCTCATAGAAGTGTTTGTTTTCACCAAGACAAAATATTTTTTCTGTAGCCAAAAAATATCTTTAGTTTTGCCCAACCAAAGAACGTTCTTCACTTTTAACCAGACAGAGGAGTGTTCCAAAGAAGTCTAAACGTTTGCGTTGGATTTACTTAAATAAATTATGTCAACAGGTTCTACTCAACTGAACTGAGTAAATCTAAAGCATTTTTTCATTTACTTTATAAGTGAATGTGAAGTAATTGTGTTAAATTTACTCAGTTCAGTTGAGTAGTCCCTGTTGACATCATTTATTTAAGTAAATCCAATGCAAACGTTTAGATTTTTTTAGTGGTTCTTCTGAAATCCTGCCTAAAAGCCTGCTTTTAACGTTTGATATGTTTTCTTTGTACCATTTCTAATGGAAGGTAAAATGAATTCCATATCTTTGGAAAAAATGATGCAAAATAAATTTACTTTTCTACAAACCATCCATTCCTTCACAATGAGTACATATTTAGTCCCCATTTACATGTGAACAATCCTGGAAACTAGGGCTGGGCGATATGGCTGAAAAATGCATCATGAGAAGCGTTTCATATCGGTTGATATTGATAATTATTAGTTAGCTTTTGACCTATTTGAAATAAAGACCAGGAGAAAAAAGGCTGATTCTCCTGTATCCACAACTTCCTCTTTGAGTTGTTTTACTCATTTTCTTCTTTTACTCCACGTTTTTTTTWAAATTTTTATCAGTTATGAGGCACAGCAGCAAAACATGAAACTGATGCTGCATGTTACTCACCAGGTTGTTGCTAGCTTACCAAAGAGTGAGTGAGTTTGATGCCAACAACCTTGTTTAGCTGGGCTTTAGCCTTTAGCMGCTGGTTAGCTTCAGAAACTGTTGATGTTTGTTTTTTGGTTTTCCTCCTCCATAAATTTTGTAAACTTGCGCAGCAAGTTGGTGACCGCAATTATTTTACGAAGCAAGGGGAAGACAAATAAAGAATAAAATTAACCGACTTGGGTAGAGGAGGCTGTAGTAGCTGTTATTGTGTGTTTTTGTCACAATCTCTGGTCCCGGTCTGTCCGTAACTTTTTTCTCTACACAAATTTTGTAAACTTTGTAAGTTGAATTATCGACGTTCTATCGAACATATTTTCTATTGATATCGATCGTGTGTCTATTATGAGATATATGGTTTTATTGCCCAGCGCTATGTTATAGATTTTCAGTTGTTGACTGTGAAAATGTTAAATTGCACAAGACAACGCTGTGACTAAAATCACTGTTTAGACGGGGCCACAAAAAATATTTGAATTTGCTGAAGTTTCAATGCCAGGTCACAAGCTGGCGCCTGGATTTATGAAAACATTTACAGGTCTATTTAACTTCCAATCTGAAACCTGGATTCAAGAACTGTCAGTGTTAGAGAAAACCAACTCTGTTGTTGTGTACACAAACACAACAGGAATGTTACAGTTGTACCTAAAAAGCAACATTCTGTAAACATGGCTTTAGCTCTGCACACATCAGGCTCTAAAGGCATTTGCTACACTGGATTTTGAGCAGCCTGAAAGTGTATTGTCAATGAATAAGCAGTCTTACCTTCACCCACAATCCCAAGGACTTCAAATTTATTCATTACATCACCAATATCAGGGATCTTCATGAAGTCAAAGGTATGATGTGTGAGGTGCATGGAGCTCAGGCATGGAGGCTCTGGCTACAGGACGTCATGAGGTGGCCAGCCGGCGGCTCCCAGGGTGCGTGCATCTGCTGCAGGACATAATATCCACCACATGCCCTTGTCGGGGCTCGTCCTTACCTGCATGGAAACATTAGGCCGAATGAAATTAATACAGTAACATTTTCCCTCAAGTTAGCTGTTAGGATTTTACAGTACCTTACTTTCTGTTTGACCAGAAAAAGCAGCGGCAAAAACTGTACCGTTCTGAACATAGGAATTTATATTTACAAAAGTCCATCTTAAAATGAACAAAATCTGTATAAAATGTGAGGTAGAACCCTACATATCTCAGAAAACAATTTGAAATAATGTTTTAGATCTATAATCCATGTAATATGCCTTGATTTCTCTGTATCAAGCATTTTTACCATATAATTGTACTTTTTATGATATCTTCAATCTTATTATCAGGGTCATTTTCTTTTCAAAACTCTTCCAGAAACATTGTGCAACATAATAAAACCAGCCTGTGAAGCACGCCACRTATTCTAACAGATCCTAATGTTAAGGCAAGGTCCCATTAAATTCTAACGACCCATGCCATAAACATATAAAGATTTTTAAGAAAAAGGAAAGAGGAAAAACAAAACATCAGTGATCTGAGCCYAGGTGTCCTCCGTTATTCCCACCTTTTGAGGAGAATGAAAGAGTCCACACACATTCCTAATGTGATCAAAGCACCTCCTCCAGGATCCACGCGCTCTTTATTGAATCAGATACGACTCCAGATACCGCTTTCTCAATTTCATCTTCCCCATCTGCAGGGAAACTCGAGGACTTTTGTGTAGCCTACTCACACTGCCAGTCTCCTAGGCTGTGGGCTCAGGAGCTGCTCATTACTACAAACACCAGGAATAAACTACAGCTTCCCAGATTACCTAATAGTGCCATGTGTCTCAGCAGTAAGGCAATGATGAAGGTAAACTGTTGCCTAAACTTTAAGAGGAGCACACTAACTCTGACACACTTCTGTATTTTTTTAATCACATGTGTTATCCCATCCATGGGGTTGGCAGTGTTTTGTTTTTATGGCAGATTTAAGGCTCATGTGATCAGGAATGCAGTGGGCATAACCAGGAATCTATATATTTTGAGTGTATAAACAGAATGAGTCATGCGTGGTGATAAACTGGATGCAAGGAATCCACAAGAAACGCGCTTCATGTGATCACTGCACTATTTTAAAACCAATAAAATCAGACGAAGCTCTTGCAAGATAAAAAGAAATGTCACAGGAATTTATAACACATTTATACATAAAACATAAATAATAAAAAATATTATTAATATTAAATGTTTCATTGTGATGAAGGTAAAGTGATGAAGGTTTTTTTTTGTTATTGCAAATCTTTCACATCCTCAAATATAAACAGCTATATAAACAAAATGTGTGTGTGTGTGTGTGTGTGTGTGTGTGTGTGTGTGTGTGTGTGTGTGTGTGTGTGTGTGTGTGTGTGTGTGTGTGTGTGTGTGTGTGTGTGTGTGTGTGTGTGTGTCTGCCCACAGATGAATGTTGCCCCCTCATTCTTTTCAATGCAGAGCAATAAATCCAACAAGTCAAACATTCAGTGTGACCACAAGCTCAACTTATTACAAACATTATCAGCATCACCAGCTCAGTCTCTTCAGCTRGTTATCACTAACCCACTTCTGTTTGACTCACTAAATTAAAAATAATAATAATAATCCGCAAAATTTGCCCAAAAACAAACCCAAAGCTCGACTGTTTTGTGCTAACATTTGACATATTTAMACACTACAAAGAGCCCACAAGTCCAGTGTAAGTAAGGGTAAAATAAACTACTTACTCAGTCAGTGTTTTGGGGGTAAAAAATGATGGACGCGGGCCCATAAATATCCACCCACCAACGACGATGTTTTCATTGCAGCAGCAGCRACGAGAAGCTCCAGTAACTGGATCGTGCTGTAGACAAGCTGCAGGCGCGTCACCAGGCAACAGCATGAGCGGCGTGGTGGTCGACCAATCACAGCGCTTGTTTCTTCGACCGCCCCCTCGACTTCGTGGAGGCCAATGGCGGAGCAGCACAGTTTCATGAGAGGAGAGGCGGCGGGGGAGGGAAGAGGGGGGACTGTTGCGGKCTGAGGGTGTTTAGTTTGAGGTGGGAAATTATTGTTCCAATTTCTCTCTTACATAATTCATAAAAATCACACCCTGCGTCCAGCATGACAGCATAACTCATCCAGTCATCTGAAGGCCAGTCACTGCAGCAAACACAGGCTGTGAGCATGATAGGCTAATCATATGCATTTAAAAAGAAATGTTAAAAATGACAGTTCTGCATACATTTAGCCTACATTCCTCCCTTTTATTAGGTTGATTTGTGAGGGTGTAACCACCTCTTATACTAGCTAACAAATTATAATTATAACAAAAAACTAAGCTGAACTCTAATATTTAAATCTGTATATTTAACTTATATTGAATGTCGTCACTTGAGAAAATAAGCCAGAGAGGCAGCAGCTGTGTTGACATGTTGTCCAATCTTAACATTTTTCTACAAAACTTTATCAGTTTTTGTGCTAACTAATGCTGCCACCCACTGGACTTACTGTAAAGTTGTGAA
>NW_013952410.1:5467341-5474474 GCF_001266775.1 Austrofundulus limnaeus | reverse complement strand
GAAAGAAAGAAAGAAAGAAAGAAAGAAAGAAAGAAAGAAAGAAAGAAAGAAAGAAAGAAAGAAAGAAAGAAAGAAAGAAAGAACAATTTTGTAAGTAATATTTTAGGGAGTCCTCACTCACTGCAGGTTTGTTTTTCTGAATTTGATTGATTTTGATGTTCATCAGGTCATAATTTGATTTGCTTCATTCCTGATCATCACTACAGTCTTTTAATATTTCTTATTAGACAGCTTGACATATTTTTTCTGTCATACACTGGTAATCAGCGGTGGGCACAGTTCCCCTAAAGCACTAAAGCACTAATAGGGGAACTGATTTTCTGATTAGTGCTTTTGCTAATTTTAACATTTATTAGTGGATTAACACTTGYTAAATTTGTAGGCTAAATTTRGAAGCACTAACTGAGGTCTATAAATGTTATTGATCAACAGTATTGTTACCAGCTGAGGGTGAAAACTGTCACACATTGTGTTCATATGTGTGTCACTGATCCACCAGGTGACAYATGAACTTAAATACAGCTGTGGGATGTCAGAGATGATGATAATGATATTCTGTTTCCAGGATGGCGYCACGGCAGGCAGCCTGTTACTGCAGCTCCACAGTTTTGAGCTGCTGTAATGTTCAAATTTCCCCACTGTGGGATCAATAAAGTTTTATAAGTCTTAAGAGAGCAAAATGGCAACATGTGACTCATGTTGTCTGTTGAAGAATGTTAATGGGTTGACTGGGTTATTTTATCCATTGATCCATCCATTCATTATCTATACCCGCTTCTTCGTTTCAGGGTCACAGGGGTCACTGGTGCCCATATCCAGCAGTCACAGTGCGAGGGGCGGGGTACACCCTGGACAGGTTGCAAGCTGGTTACTTTAGTGCTTTAGAATTAGCGTTTGCCAAAACCTTCGTAAGTTTTCATTAGTGCTTTAGAATTATGGGACCTAAATATTTGAGTTAGTGTTTTAGGACTAGTGGAACTAATGTTTATATTTGGCCTGCTGGTAATTAATCAGGAGAAACAGATGTTGTTCTTGAGTTTCAAAATAATTATTTAAAATGTTACAAAGTAAATCAAACTCCCGAATTGGGTTTTTTTTTTTGTTTGTAATATTTATTTTACACTCAAATCATGAATATTTTGCTTCATCGAGGAAAGCTCTGTAACCTTTACAGTCAAAAGAGACATCATTTGGTCCTCTAAGTTTGTTCAGAGCCGCAAAATCTACGGAAAGTTCAAAATAAAGATATTACAACTTCTATATTAGGTGTTCTACGTGTTCTGCAGATAAAGAATATTTTTTTACATTCTGAAATTACAGATCTTAGTATTTTTACATGTTAGGATTTGGGAAAAAACAAAATATAATAATGAATGAAAGGGAAAGTGTAATGAAGAGGATAAGGAGGAGCAGAGGAGCAGAACACTCCTATGTGTCAGACAGACAGGTGAGTAAAGACGAGCCTTCAGCAGGTCTCATTATCAGCCAGGTCCTGATCACTGAGAACCTGCAGTGTCAGCTGTCAGTCCAACATCAAACCTGCTTCTGCTGGCCACAAACCTGGACCGTACCGGGTTCTGACCCGGCTCCGAGATGGGCCCAATTATCCCAGAAAGATCAACCTGTGWTCTCCAGCAGATGTGTTAGCACATCCTCCCAGTCTGGAAGCAGTGGAGCTCTGCAATGAGGGGAAACTGTGTTGAACAAGTTGGGCTGAAATACTAGACTGAAGGAAGGTGAATTTATTTACCTGTGAGTGCTTAGAGTTTACCTTTCTCTGTTTGAGATTCATCACAGTCTGATGGATTCATTAGACTGATTATTGTTTTGTGTACAGTGCCCTGGGAGGACGTTTGTGGTGACTTTGCACTACAGAAATAAGTGATTATAGAAATAAACTTGATTGAAYTGAATTGTATTTTTTAAAGGGGAGGAATGTGTCTGTATACCATCCTTTATGCCTAATCATGTTAAGTGATGCAGTTTGATTTTGTCCTTTTTGTTTGAGGCATGAGAACGAGGAGTTTGGACGTTTTTTATCTTTTTATCAGGCTGTGGCGGAGTGGTTAGGTAAGGTCGCTGGTTCGATCCCCCATCCAGCCGTCTCAGTTGTTGTGTCCTTGAGCAAGACACTTCATCCACCTTGCCTACTGATGGTGGTCCGAGGGTCCGGTGGCGCCGATGCATGGCAGCCTCGCTTCTGTCAGTGTGCCCCAGGGCAGCTGTGGCTACAGTGTAGTTTGCCATCATCAGTGTGTGAATGTGAGTGTGAATGGGTGAATGTCTGTTAGTGTAAAGCGCTTTGGGGGTCCGGAGGGACTTGAAAAGCGCTCTATAAGTTCAGTACCATTTAYCATTTATCAGAATCAAAATTTCCATTCTCCTCCCAGTCTGTGATGGATTGACAGCCGCGGCCCATGAGGGAGGGGGCATCAGCCCTTGGCTGCTGTAATTTGTCCATCCCAGAATCAGTCATTGATGACTAATGGGCCAATCTACCAGTTGTGTGTAGCCACCGATTAGCATCATAACTTGAAGAGAGAGAAAGAAAGAAAAAAAAACGGCCTGGCTCAAAATCACTGCCAGCCCACTGGGCAAGTGCACTCTATGGCCGGTGGGTAGGGGAAATATGGGTAAAGTGGGACACTTTTTCAGAATGTAGATTTTTTATGATTTAATTTAAATGCCAGTGTATTTAATACTATACATTTTAACATTTTACAACTATTGAGAAATACTTAAAAGCGCTTCCAGTTCTGACAGCTGTACCAGAGTAGACAAAGGATGTGGCTCACCTGAATGTGGATGACACCAAACACCACAAGGACAGCCAAGGTGCAAAAGAGGAAGAAGGTGTAAAGAAAATAACAGATGTCATCAACAACCAGATGATCGATCCTTTTACATGTGAAGAACAGGAGTTGATCAACATTTCAACAGGTCACATCTGCTGCCTTGATCTGTGCTCTTGCAAAATGACTGGACAAACAGTGAGAACATAAACCAAATTAAACTTTCAACCTTCACAGCAAAGCCAAAGCCATCAATGTAAATGACATTCAAAGGCAAAAAGACCTATGAGGAGGAGAGTGCAGCTGTGTGGAGCCTGTACTTTGCTCAGGACTTGGAGGAAGACAGGAAGGTGGATGTGGCCAACYTGGCCATGAATGGACAAGATGCCAGGCCTCCCTGTTTAAGCTAGATTTGTCCCTTGACCAAAGTTATGCAGTCAAGACAGCCATTGGCAGATCATGGGGGGAAATGGACAAACTACTGCTGTCCAAYAAACCTGTTGTAAATGGTAAAYGGACTGAACTTATATAGCGCTTTTAAGTCCCTCCAGACCCTAAGTGCTTTACACTACAGACATTCACCCATTCACACACTGATGATGGTAAGCTACGTTGTAGCCACAGCTGACCTGGGGCGCACTGACAGAAGCGATGTTGTAATGGTAGTAGATGCCATGGCGTTCATTCAATGTTACCAGCATCTTGGGAGCAGCACCTTTCATGAACTGTAAGGAAAGTACACGAGGCAGCTCCTAGGAATCCTCCCAGACAAGTGTGATTGCATCTATTTTGTTGGTAATCGATATGATTTCTCCCATTCTAAGGTGAGGAACAAGACAAGAGGATGAAGACCTGCCCTGGCAGAACGAAGGAGTACAGGCCACATGACACTCTCCCTAAACTCAAATGGAAAGGCTTCATTCACGCAGCCCAGCTGGGCCACATAGACCATTTTCTTCCTGGTCCGGGCTGGCTGCATAAAACTGCTGTGAAATAAGATGGTCTAGCTAGCCTTTGCTTGATGTAAGTTTACATGACCACATTCTACCCCGTTTCTATTGTGATTGGTTTCATATCAGACTTAAATACATTGGGTCATGTATTCACACGTGTTTTCATTGGAAGAATAACTTCACAGTTAAAACGTTACACTTAAAAAATAAAAATAAAAATTCAGGTTTGGCTCCAGKATCAGTACTTGTAGTTGCATTTCATTTAACATCCTATTGCAGTTTAGGGTTAGGGTTAACCTTTCATCAGCTAAGTTGTCAAACTTACTTTTAATAATTAATTCTTCYGTGCRTGATGAATTTCCAAACTATGCCGACTTGGTAATAACAATAAAAAATCTGCCGTATTGTTTCTCAGTTTAGTTTGCTGTCAGAGCACTGAATCCTGGAATATTCACAGCCAATAAAGATACTCAGATGCATCCTTGGTTTTTGACATTTTGTGGACYGCATTCTTCAGCCGCATGATGCCTTTGAATCAGTACTCATCGCGGGSCAGTGACGTATGCAGCCAACAAATGYGCACTCATGWGGATGCAKCCCATGAATTGAGACAAAGCCTATTCTTGGTGGAATCTTTTGCGATCCTGGTTGCACTTTAAAAGCTAGCCTTAGCATTTTAAACTAACTTGATAAGATAGACCAGAAATAATTTAACAAATAAACTAATTTGTTACAATGAATTAAGACCTTATTACTCCTTTTGTAATATTTAGGTGATAAATGTTTAAAATTCAGGCTTCAGTACCCTCAAGCTACCTAACTAGTAATCATAGCTATAACATTAGCTATTTAGAATACTGATAACAAAAAACACACTTAAATTAAATCTAATCACATATAAATGATTCATATTACTTAAACCATAGACAGAAACAAAAATAGTGAATTGAAAGTAAAACAAGCTTACCTCAGATCAGCTACAATTACTTCATTACATCACAGTGGTGCCAAATATCCAGGATGTCTTTGGGARTTTTGACAGTAGCCTAAATTCTATTGATTTTCTGAGCCTGTTGTTCACCACCTAGTAGTGATATCATCACAGAACAACTGATTTTATTTAGGTTTTTATATTTTTTTTTTCTGTAGAATGAGTACACTGTTTGGTGAAAAGAATGACATATTGACTGATGTCATAACTTAGGGGAATAGTTTATTGCCGATGAAAATATTAAAATAAAAAAAACCCTATTTTTGGCATTAAATTTAGCCAAAATCATGTAGAAATGTGTTTTAAGAGTTGTTTTGTCAATGTATGTTGTCAGCACATGTGTTCTCTTTATCTGGAATGTATTTATTGATAGCCTAGCCAACCCAATGAGGATTTGAGTGAGAGAATCACCTCTCACATTTTTCTGATGAAAAAAATAATGGGTGCACACATTAAAACGGCCACAATTTTTTTTCGCAATATTTCTGACAGCGCAGACCCTCCAATTATTGCTTCTTAGGGGCAAAATTAACAGGAAAATCACAAATAAAAAGTATAGCAGACTATGTCAGTTTCAATCCTATTTTGAGWCTGTGGCTCCCTGACTAAAACGTCTGCTGGTTCTGGGTGCGTTAGAATCATATGCAAGACAGAAAACTGAGCTTTTTACCTGTGAGGAAGTGACCCCTGTGAGTGAACTGCAGCTTCTCAGCTTTTCCCAGTCAGAACCCTTGTCTGATCAGCCTGCTTGTTATTCAAGGTAATTTGATGCTTCCTGTCATGTCTAGACTGGGTCAGATTGGGTCAGACTGGGTCAGACTGGGTCAGATTGGGTCAGTAACACAGGTGGGATTAGTCCTGCTGCAGCTGGATCAATCACAGGAAAATTACTGGTTGATTTCAATCTGGTAAAAACTGGTTGCATAACATTCCAGTCTATTTAATTCTGACTTTTAATTTTTGATAAAGACCATAATTTATTCTGCTTTGTTCTCTCAATATCAGTCCTTGACTTTTAATTCTCACTGCTATTTTATAGAACCTCTGCTTTTAATGCAATAAATTCTGCCATACTGTATGTGAACAAAACTGCACTGGTTTCCTCAGCAACTAGCCTCAAACGTTTATTTATTTATTTATTTATTTGTTTGTTTGTTTGTTTGTTTGTTTGTTTGTTTGTTTGTTTGTTTGTTTGTTGATTTGTGAATTTCCAAGAAAGCTCATTGTGTGGCTGAAGCTGGATAAATCAAACAGCTAATAACAAATGGCAAAACTCTGCTTTGGATCTGATTATTCTGTCACCACAAATACTGTATTTCATCCACTTGTCTTCTGTGATTGAAAAGATAATTGTTCATTTTGATGTTGTCTTTGGTCAAACTACATGAGAGGCTGTCATAATATATAACAATGTACATATACCCAGTGCAGTAAATAAATGAATGTATATAAAGGTGCATATTAGTGATGGCAGTGTAGGTGAGTTGAATAACAAACAGGTCAGAATATAAAAGATGAACATTAATGTTCAGCTAACTCAGTAGTTTTAAATCAGTGAAGATCGGAGGGTTTTGATCATAAAAAAATGCACTAAAAAATGATCCAACAAATGGTTTTCATTTACCAGCTCTGATGTCTGTGCTTTCCTTTCTGTCTTGTTTTGATGTTTTGTTTTTTATTTTAATCATAAAACTATAAAAACTAAAGCTAAAACAAAATTATCTGAATTTGTGATGCAGGCAATCAAAATGATTTTTGTCTGTATTTATTAGCATCAAAGCTGAACTTTGATTGGGAGGAGGACAAATATAATCATTCATCTCAGTGAAGAAGCTTATTTATGTAAAGAAAAAATGAAGAAAAACAAACTTAATAGAATATTAATAATTATTATAAATACTAATCTGGACAGGAGAAATTTGTGAATGATTCTGTAAATTTTGTTTTCAGAGGAAGTTTGTCAGCTGCCTCGTTTAGACCTGATCTGAAGCTGAAACCAGATTTTAGTTTTTTGTCTTTTTAATAATTCTGTCATTATTAATGCTTTTCAAATTTACAAAAAAAACCAGTTTATTTTTTTTATTTTTTGTTTTGTTTACCAACACGTTTTGAATKAATTTGTTATGTTGGATTTTTGTGGGTCTGCAACCCATGGCTCTGGGGCCACATGTGGCCCTTCAGTCACTGTGTAGCCACGACTATAGTGTTTTTCATTTTTCTTTTACTCATCTTTCTCTATTCTATCTCACCCTCTCCTGTTCTGAGCTGCTGTGATGTGCAAATTTCCCCACTGTGGGATCAATAAAATCTAAATAAAATCTAAATAAAATCTTATCTTATCTTATCTTATCTTATCTTATCTTATCTTATCTTATCTTATCTTATCTTATCTTATCT
>NW_013952410.1:5463132-5465751 GCF_001266775.1 Austrofundulus limnaeus | reverse complement strand
CGTTGATTTTAACCCCAGACACAGGGAGTCTGTGCCTGACTGGCACTTTTGTTATTAAAATGATGCAGACTCATATGGAAAACCTGTGGGTGGGGGAAAGACGACTGAAATGGGACGATTTGCGGGTCATGTGTTTTATGGTTAATGTGATGACGCACTATTGGCTATTTTAAAATTTAAACCAACTTGAACCTTAAACGCGCAACTAAACTTTCACCTTCACTAACCTATAACGTTGAATTTGTGCAGGTAAACTCRTTCATTAAAACATTTGTATTTTTTAAGCAAAGAAAAACACTTTAAAACCCATTTTGCTGTAGTTGTATTGAACAATTAAGAGGTTAAAACAGTCTATTTCAATGCGTTTATTTTTAGGCATCTATTTTTCAACATTAGTTATATAACCGGGTGGAAAGTMTTTTCTTTCCCATTACATCACTGACATTTTAGAATAGCAGCATTTTATTTTAGTTTCTTTATGCAGAAAAAAACGTTTTCCTAAAAAAATAAATTAATTGACCTTGCATTTTTCAAAATTTTCTGTTTTGAATCTCGGCAGAAGGGAAAGAAGAAAGACCTTTCAAAGATATGATAACTATAAAGATGAATCACTCCTGTGGCTYTCTGGAGTCCCAAATCAGTTCCGATCGTTGATTGGATAATCCGAGTAAGCTCTTTTCTTATTGGATGTTAGCGTGAACAGCCGAACAACATTTTTGACTCCAGCCCTGCCTGTTTTTTCATTCACTATCTTCGGCATAAATTACATGCGTGTAAGCATACACTACATTCGTGAAAAATGGCAGCTGACGAATAGAAAAAAAGTGGATCTTCACTCGAAAAACGACGCCACTAGTAAGTTCGTTTTTTGAAATAAAGGTCACATATTTTAGAAAAATATGAAGTCGAAACTTCTCGACTCTAGATGGGCTTATTTTTTCCCCTTCATATGAAAGAAACTGCTCCCAGAAGGTTAACGCTAAGGTTAGCCAGTTATTAGCCAGCAGTGGTGGGGATCGAATCAAGCGGGTCCAGTTGTCAACATTGGGCCCAGACTAATACCTGCAGCACCGTGCCGTTGCGTTACGTTCTGTTAGCGCAAAGATGCGAAATAAAAATGTCACGGAACACTTTAAGGGAACCAGTTTCGACATTTTAGCCACGCTAGCAAGTTTACATTAAAAAGATTGAGGTAAGTGAAGTAGTTTTGCCCAAAGCTAACAGGAAAAGCTTACAAGTTTGGGAGTAAAAACCTGAAAAGTGGACAAGTTTAGTTTCAACACAATACAGTGTTTTATTAAGTTATAACAACATGCATTGCTTGTTATACTGTTCAACTCTTAACACATGTTGTACCTGCATCCCGTTAGTRGTATTTGATTTTTAGCTTAGTCACAATAATATTTGTACAATAATGATTTGTTTTTAATGTAAAACTGTGTTTGATCGTGAAAAACGCACACCGGTTTGCCTCATTTAACACTAAAAGTGATTTTTCTGTTTTGTTCTCATCAAAACCTGCTGTGTTTTCATTGTTTTGTTAGCAAAAGGAAAAGGGAAAAGATGAAGAATGCACACAAAGTTAGAATTTCTCCTTTGGGTTGTCCCAGCACCACACAGGCCTTAAACAACCTGGCTCTGGCTTCCTGTCTCAGATTGAGTGGATTATTTGTGGAAAACCTCATTATTCTGCTTTACATTCTACATGTTCAAACA
This sequence comes from Austrofundulus limnaeus, assembly GCF_001266775.1. Classification (NCBI taxonomy): domain Eukaryota; kingdom Metazoa; phylum Chordata; class Actinopteri; order Cyprinodontiformes; family Rivulidae; genus Austrofundulus; species Austrofundulus limnaeus. The sequence continues at coordinate 5,464,035 of NW_013952410.1, read as the reverse complement.
CAGATTGAGAAAAGTTTGTTTTTTAAATTCAAACATTTTGGATAACAAATGTCCTGAATTTCCACTGAACTTGTGAAAAGTTTGATTGCAATGAAACTTTCAACAAATGCTCTTTGGTGTAAGTTCAAMATGCTTTAGCTTTTTCTGTGGTTAGATTAACTGTGTGTTTTAATAATTAACTTGTAATTAACCCTTATTTACTTCTGAGTTTAGTTTGATATTGCAGAAAAATATATTATTATTACAGTCGTGTACATGTTGCTGGTTTAAAAACGTGCTTACAAATCAAATCAGTTGACATTCTTTGGTGTTTTTTACTTTAAAAAAGCAGAATTGGATTAAATTATATACTAATTTWTACCCAAAATCTGTCTCCCTAATATGAATTAAACATCTACCGGTGCATGACAAATAGAAAACTATTTTCTTGTGCAATTCTGGGTCCTGTAATGACTCTCAGGTTTATTATTTGTTTGTGTAAATAAAGCACAGCATTAGTGTTTGTTGTTATCTTACTGTCAGGCTTTATTTGCAATAATACTAAATATTTTCACGTTTTATACTTTCAGGATTAAACAGACTGAAACTGGGTAAACATCCTGCACCCGGTCACTAAAAGCTTCACCATGGGAAAAACTCTTCTAAAAGGTACAAGTTTGACTTTYTTATTATTATTATTTGTTACAAAAAATAATAATGTGCTTCAGGGTTTTTGCAAGTTTATTACTTTAAATAACTTTATAATATAAAAAAGTTATTTTAGAAAACAATAGTCTTCTAAAGCAATGTTTCCCAAAGTTGGGGTCGGGACCCAAAGTGGGGCCCCGAAACATCAAGTTGGGGTCCTGAAAAGATTTTCTGAATTAATTACATTTTTGCCTTAGTTGTTACAAAGGAGTGAGG
>NW_013952410.1:5459496-5461942 GCF_001266775.1 Austrofundulus limnaeus | reverse complement strand
AATAAGTAAAAATAAGTATTTATATTTGTGTACAAGCTGTTTAGATTGTCAAAAAGCCTGTGTTTTTAGGGTTATTAACGACGTTCGTGTACTCAGACCAGTAATATTTGGGGTCACAAGTTTTTGCCATGGATATTTTGTGGGTCAGAAGATAAAAAGTTTGGGAACCTCTAGTTTAGACGACCAGATGTATGTTTAACAGTTTTCAGTGAGATAAGCTGATGTGGCAAAGGTTTCCTTCACTGTAAGTTTAATGATGTGATTATTCCTATGAAATGGGTTGGAATTAATAAGGAATTCAATCTTTTTTTTATGCTGATCAGGACCACAGTTATTAAAACTAAGTAAAGCAGCACTGACTTTGGTGGATGACCTGCACTTAAAATCAAAAAGGAATTAAGCTGTCTCATTAAGATCAACTCTTTGAGTGGACAAGTTGCTAAACTTGACTAACCTAAAATTTATAWAACCTAACTTAGGGCAAGAAATGATATTGAACCATTCTTCTAACTATTAWAGAGGTAAATAAAGAGATATTTTTCGTTTTTTGTCATTATCACAGCCAGTATTTTGTCTGTTTTTACTTAGATGCTTTCAGTTGGGATGAATACCTTAAAGAAACATCATCGACACCAGCTCCCGCAAGTTGTTTTCGACAGGTAAGATTTACCAGAATTCTCATTTGTTTCGCCAAAACACAGACATAATCTTATCTGAAAGGGGGAATCATGTTAATTATGGTGTACTACAAAATAAGGTCTACATTGATGTTTTGGCTGCTTCATGTTTGTGCTGACAGGAGTGTGAATTGCACTCTACTTTCTTCTGTTTGATTTGAACAACTTTTAATATGCTTTACATAGAGGTTTGTCTGTTTTTTTTAAAACTGAACAAGAAGATTGCTGTTCAGTTATAACTCTTTAAATAACTTTGTAGTGTACAGTAGTAGTTTTTWAAATTAAAAGGCAACCTAGAATTAAAAGCAAATCTAGAAATAAACGGCATACAGCAGATTTAGACTGTCCTTACTTCAAAAGTGCATTCAGTTTATTCAGGATTTTAGGTTCAGTTTTGTACAAAGCTGCTGTATACAAACAGCATGTATGATGCTGTTATCTCAGCAGACTGTGGTTTGGAAGTAATACAYTGTTTTATTATTGTTTGGTGGCTTTTGCTGTCTTATGTGGTTTTGATGAGGAAGTGTGTACTGACAGTCGTAGTGGGGCTTTTAGAAACACTCCTGTGCTGTGGGTTACCAGTGAGGGAATGGAACTGATWAAGGTAGTAGCTCACTGGGCTGCAACTGTTGGAAACTAATCATAGACTCAAAATTGTGACAGTGGGCAAGTGTTTTTACTAAAGGTCTCCTCAGACTCCAATCAAAGCCGACCAGTCGACGTGTGGTCATGTGGTTGTTCAGCGTTTGTTTTTKSMMMMMRGTTTCATAGTTTCTGAGACACGCTCTGCTGAGCTCCTAAGAAACCCCTCCTGCTGCAGTACACGTGACGTCACTGCACGGAGGTCCTTCCCTCTGGACTATACTCTTTAAAAAAAAAGCCTCTGATACGTCGTTATTTGTCCACAGATCTGTCCTGGTAAAAGCTCAACACTTTTCTGCAGATGGATTCCTCCGTTCAAGTTTGACTATCTTTATAAATGTTTGCTTCTGGGTTCAACAGGTGGCTTCTGCAGTTTTTTTTTTTTTTTTTTAGAAACGAGTAGTTGAAGCAAAATGCAGCATTTAAGCGTTCAGCATAAACAAACACAGCCAAGAACTCCTGACCGATCACAGTGTGTTCTCATGCAGTGCAGGTGAAACGTTCTCCCAGCTGGTTTTGACAAGCAGGGGTGGCAGATTTGAAGATGTAAATAGACACGATTTTTGTCATGAAATTGTGACAGTGAGAGCAGTTTAGATGGAGCATGCAGAGGCCTTAAGGTCCTGTTTAAATGAGAACAATCTCTGGCAACAACCTTTAGAGTCTAACAAATGACTGCAAGATTTTGAGTGGTAGTTAAGCGTTCAGTGCGCACCTTTTGATGTGTGAAATGTTGCTGTTTAATTTTTTACTGGGTAGAATGAAAATGGTTACTATTTATCATGTTTTATTTAAAACAAATGTCTAAAACTACATTTGAGGTATACTTGCACTGTTTTGCACAACAAGAAAGAAGTAATACTTGATTTTTTTATTTTCCTTAAAAACTCAGTGGAACTAGTACCGGGTTGTTGAATTTTCTTGATTGAGATTATTTTGTGATACAACAGTTTTTAAAGTATAGTAAATGCTGTCAAAATGACACCCTGTGTTTTTTTATTTTATTTTAAGTTTTATACCAAAAACATATGATATACACTCACCGGCCACTTTATTAGGTACACCTGTCCAACTGCTCGTTAACACTTAATTTCTAATCAGCCAATCACATGGCGGCAACTCAGTGC
>NW_013952410.1:5455976-5458466 GCF_001266775.1 Austrofundulus limnaeus | reverse complement strand
AATCTGCGGCAACTGTGTGATGCCATCATGTCAATATGGACCAAAATCTCTGAGGAATGCTTCCAGCACCTTGTTGAATCKATGCCACGAAGAATTGAGGCAGTTCTGAAGGCAAAAGGGGGTCCAACCCGTTACTAGCGTGGTGTACCTAAYAAAGTGGCCGGTGAGTGTATATCATTACTGCCACTAATTGCAAAAGATATGGACTTTTTGCCATATCACACATCCCATGTGTCAGCRTTATTACTGACGCATCAAAACCAGTAACGTTGCTTTGAACGAGGGATGTTGTTTATTTTGTTCCTTCCTACATGCTGAAAATGGTGAACAGCATGAAAAACACTCTGCTCTCTGCAATATTCTGTTGTAGTGCAGAAACAAAACCTTTTGGCTGCATTGGGCACATGTGATTTTACGACTGCAGAGTTTTTCACACTTCAGTAGAGGGTTCCCCCAAAAATCTCCACCCTGATGGGTCGTTTACGCTGATCTGGTTTGGTTTTAAGTGAAACGTTTTTGTCATAGTTCAGCCGTTCATTTACAAGACAACAGTGATCAGAGCCTCTGACACTGGAACTTTTTGAATCCAGGTCTGAGAGAACGTTTCGGGGGAACGCCCCACATGTGTGGAGTCCCACATGCACTCATGGCTGCAGACTAAAGTTTCTTTCCTGCACTAACACAGCATTGCAGAGAGATGAGTGTTTTTTCATCAAATARGAGTTAAACCAGCAACATCCCACTCCCAACAGTAACGATGGTGTATTCACCAGTTTGAATGGAACTGTGATCACGCTGATGCTGCATGCAGCTGAGCCTGACATCAGGGTTGCCAGATAAAAATGAGATTTTTGCCCCCTTGTCTCTGTGCACATTTTTACCAAACACTGCTCACGCCTCATCTCACAACACCCTCACTCAGCACATGTAGCAGTTTGGACCAAATTAAAGAAGATTTAAATCGACAGTACATCTTCAACATTTCCCATCTCGTCCTGATGCATCTCAGTAATCCAGGTAAAAAAATAAAAAAGAAAAAAATTGTATAGGTCTTCTGGACGGGTTCTTCTCTAATGAAACGTTTCGTCTCTCCTCCAAGAGACTTCTTCAGTCTGAGAGTTTCAGGAAAAATTCAGGCTTTTAAGCACTGCCTCCATGTGACTGATACTCACATCACATGGCTATCATTGACACCTAATTAACACTTATTGTTAACAGGGGGTGGAGTGGTACTGGCACTAGCCGCACTGTAGGAGGGGGACAACTGAAAACGGAGGCCTCCACCTCTGTTTAATGATGGAYGGTCTTTCTTCACAAAAATGGCTTCTTTTACTCCTCTCTCAAACCAACGTTCCTCTCTATCAAGAATGAGAACATCCTCATCTCTGAAAGAGTGASCGCTGGCCTGTAAATGAGTGAAAACTGCAGAGTTCTGGCCATTAGACCATTAGATGTAGCTCGTCTGTGTTGGGACGAGATTTCCCATCTCACAACCCTGCCTTGCATACTGCAGATCTGTGTAAACATATGTGTTTGTTTTCACCAGTAAACATAAAAAAACACTAATGTTTCCAGAGCTTTTCATGTAAACGGCCTACGTATATTAGCAGCCAAAACCATGTGTCAGCCTGGCAAGTTTTGAAAATCAGGGTTTGTTTTTGAGTGCCTAACTTGCAACTTTGTATTCTATGCTGTGCACATTGTTTTGTTACCCACCTTCGCTCATTATTTCACCTTGGCAGTTGCCCCTACATTTATGATTTAATCTACTGGAGTGCACTTTTGAAATCAAGATAAATAGATTTGGACCAGTTTATTAATAACTAACGTGATTTTTCAACTTGGACAGTCAGGCTGTCGCCTTGAATGTTTTTGTCAGAGGAGAGCTTCTTTGTGAAGAGTCAAATAAATCTCTAATGTTCTAAAATAGATTTGAACCTGAAGTGAATTTGAACTTCTGCAAATTGAAATCGAACCAAATTAAGGTGGAATTGAGATGAGTACAGTATGAAGGCCATAACTCTGACTATTTTGAGAGATTTGTTACAAATATTTGAACACGTTGAAAATTCAAGCTACAAGGCTGAGAGCCTGTGTGACTCGACAACAGTTTGAATAAATTAATGAATTCTCAGAGGTTTTTGACTTTCTCACAAATGCTGTTCACCAGCAGTCACAGCAAAATACATCTGATGCTGTCAAACATACTTGAGTAGATTAACTCATAAATTATTGACATCATTCATAGCCTGAACTAGGGATGCAAGTTATCAATTAATGGATTAATCTAAAGTTGAAAGATCTTATCGATCGACTAACGATTAATTGATAAGCGGCAATTTTCCTAAAAACCTAAAATTCCTCTTGAATCAAGAGTCTTTCTGTAACATGAAGGGCTAATTTTGTACACACTAAATAAAAAAGTACAGTATTTTAACAATTCATTGTGCCAGCTGTGTGAGTAAACACTGACTGAATGAACAGAAAAAT
>NW_013952410.1:5450390-5455351 GCF_001266775.1 Austrofundulus limnaeus | reverse complement strand
GATACAAATGAGTACTGGCAATAGTTTGTTGGTTTGTTTGTTTGTTTGTTTGTTTGTTTGTTTGTTTGTTTACACACAGTCTGCTTCTATCTTAGCTGGGCTGCTGGACATGTCATGATCTGACATCAGTTACTATTTATTAGATTGGCTCACTGGCTGGGTTATGTCACACAGATTAGATTAACTTCATATTTTTAGCGACTGTAATGTTTTTGTTTTGTTTTTTCACATGGAGTTAAACTCAACGAGAGGAAGCTAACGTTCACAGTTAGCTTACCATTCTGTCATCCTTTTCTCTTGTTTTAAGCGTCATACTRCTGGATAGTCCAGTACAGCCTTCAGTACCTTTCCTTCGGGTTTGGTATCGTCCATTATTATTGTTGTGCCGCAAATAAAACTAAATAAGACTCGCGCATTTGTGGTCCCACCCACATTATTGAAACGGCTTTCTGCTGCTCAGTTCAACTGGGCAGGGGTAGAGCAGCAGCGCGCTCTGCTGGATGAAGTCAAAACTACACTGAAATAAGGTTTAAAACGTTAAAAAATGTTTTAAAAACATTTTCAATTAATAGAATGGAAGAAACTTTAATCTAATAAACTATTAATCGACAATTAATCGTAAATCGATAAATTGTTTGCATCCCTAGCCTGAACTCAACTGATATCACTTAGTCAGCAACAGTTCTGTACATGTAAGATGCAGTTGTTGTCTTCCAGTTCTGGTTGGAACAACATAGTTTCTGTTATCAGTAAGCACAATGCTTCTGTCTGCTGTAGACTAGCTCTGATTCTGTAAGCTTTAACACCAAAAACAATATTTTATTATATTTTTCAGGCAAGAGTGCCGCCCTCTAACGACTTTAAGGTGGGAATGAAGCTTGAAGCTCACGACCCTCGCAACTCCACATCCGTTTGCATCGCCACAGTGATGGGTTTAACTGGGGTTCGTCTGCGCCTCCGTCTGGATGGAAGTGACAACAGCAATGACTTCTGGCGACTGGTCGACTCCATGGACATCCAACCCATCGGCACATGTGAGAAGAATGGAGATATGCTGCAGCCGCCGCTGGGTGAGAGAGGCAAAGCATTACTAATGTCGTAGATGTATACAGGGGGGATGTCTCATTTTTGCCTTAATATTCTCTCCTTCAGGGTTTCGAATGAATGCTTCCTCCTGGCCCATGTTTCTGCTACGAACCTTAAACGGAGCAGAGATGGCACCAGTATCAGCCTTTAAAAAGGTTTGCCTTACATCTACAGAGCTTTGTGATTTGAACCCAACAGTGTGATTTCTGTCAGAGGCTTTTGCTGTTTTATATATATATTATTTTTTATTTTTAGGAACCTCCAAGACCCCCCCTGAATAGTTTCAGCCCAGGCATGAAGCTGGAAGCGGTGGATAAGAAGAATCCCTACTTGATCTGCCCTGCCACTATCGGAGAAGTGAGGGGTGACGAGGTGTTCATCATGTTCGATGGGTGGCGGGGGGCTTTTGATTACTGGTGCAAGTATGACTCCAGGGACATCTTCCCAGTGGGCTGGTGTTCTCTCACTAARCACAGCCTCCAGCCTCCAGGCAACAGTGGTGAGTGCTGAACTCTAGGTGGCAGCAGATATGTACTTGATCCTCACTGAAGCAAACTGTTGTGTCTGAGGCAGACACTGCTGTTATTTGTGATCAGTGTTTGATTTATTCTCGTTAATTGAAGTGGAGCTCTTCTCCCCTCCTGCATCCAGAGAATTACTCCTACCAGAAAAGAAACATACAGGGGTTGGACAATGAAACTGAAACACCATTTTAGTGTGGGAGGTTTCATGGCTAAATTGGACCAGCCTGGTGACCAGTCTTCATTAAYTGCACATTGCACCAGTAAGAGCAGAGTGTGAATGTTCATTTAGCAGGGTAAGAACACAGTTCTGCTCAACATATTACAATGCATACGACWTTATGGGTGACATACTAGAGTTCAAAAGAGGACAAATTGTTGGTGCAAGTCTTGCTGGTGCATCTGTGACCAAGACAGCAAGTCTTTGTGATGTATCAAGAGCCACAGTATCCAGGGTAATGTCAGCATACCACCAAGAAGGACCAACCACATCCAACAGGATTAACTRTGGACACAAGAGGAAGCTGTCTGAAAGGGATGTTCTGGTCTAAAACCAGGTGTTTCAGTTTCATTATCTATAATCTATAATATGGCCAGGCAGAATGTAAAATYTAAACCTCTGTAATGTTATGGAGCAGTGAAGTTGAGGAAAAAATTACTAAATAAAAAAATCCAATAAATGTTATAAATTATCATGAAATAAAATCTGATTTTCAATCATTTAAAAATATAATTTACAATATAATTGTAAAAATGTTATTTAGGTTTGATTTTTTGTCTGTTTTTTTTCACCAACAGTTTTTTGAAAAGTAGCTTTTTCAGTGGGACTATAGCAGTGTTTAAAACATGTTAGGTAATAACATTCTTATGCTAAACATTGAATAAAACATCCTAAAAATAGATGTTTCATTACAAATCATTTGAAGCATTTTTGGTGGGTTTTCAGAGGGGGTCCCTGGCCAGAAGCTAATGCTGCTTAGGGGGCCATGGCATGCATAAGTTTGGGAACCCCTGATATATAGAATATAGAGAATTGTAAGAGTTTCATGTTATTTTCATCAGTTTTTTTTTWAAATTTAACTAAGCTAATCGAAAACAGCACAGCTCTTTGTTGGTTAAAAAAGAAAATGAAGTATTTTATTATTTCCTCACAGATCCTCCAGGTCGTTTTTGGTTTTATATTTTGGCGACCTTTCTCTTTGTCATAATTAGTAAAATATCATGTTCAGTGTTTGTATTTTTGTCCAGGCTTCATTTTCATTTGCTGCACTGATGCTGTCGTTCCAGTAACTCTTCCAAAGAACCTGCAGATTCTGCCGGCRTCGCCCTCCAAACCCAGCAGACGGTCCATCCAGCCTCCCTACAGACTCCTCAGCCCTCTGCCCACTCTGCCTGTCAGGAAGGGGGTAAGAGGCCGCCGGCCTAAGAGTGAGACCCTCGCTCTCCTCAAAGCAGTAGCAGAGGCAGCAGCTGCCCACAACGGGACAGAACCCAGCAACACGCAGCTCATTCCCCGGGTCCACAAGAAGAGGGGGCCCAAACCTGGAAGCAAGGTGAGCCATAGCTGGTCGAACTGCAGCTAACATTATCCAAATCTGTTTTACTAACGTGTATTTATTATTTTTACATTTTGCAGAGAAAGCCCAAACTTCTTCAAAGCCCCACACAGCTGCCAAGCATCCAGGTTCCACAAGAAAGCCCCCCCAGCCACAGCTCAGTGGTTTCAACAGGTAGTGATTAATGCTCCTTTGCTCCCTCATTAGCTGTGGGACACATGGTTAATGTGTTCAACGTGTTTGTTTGTGTCATCCTTCAGTGTGTGTGTATGTGAACAAGCATGGAAACTGTGGTCCCCACTTGGACAGGAAGCAGATGCAACATTTGCCTGACCACTTTGGCCCCGGGCCAGTGAACACTGTGCTCCAGCAAGTGGTTCAGTCTTGTATAAACTGTGCATATCAGCCCAAAGTGCTGCTCAATGCTCTGCAGAGCGATTCAGGAGGAGGAGAAACTGTCAGAGGTACAACCGGACTCCTACTTACTCCAACCTCTTATTGTTTTCATGAGCATGCAGGTCAGATATCTGAATGTTTAAAGTTTTTACAAGGATTCAGAGAACAATACATGATGTGTTTTCTCCCAGTGAGAACGAGCGGTGGTGTCCGTGTGATCAGACTACCGTCAGCCTCCAGTCCTTCCTTTGTGTTGCGTTTCTTGGAGACGATGTGTCGTCACCTTCAGTGTGACAACCTGTTCAGCAGCCAGCCGTTCTGCCACTACACCGCATATGACAGGAACAAGTCAGGTAATCTGCTTTCACTGCAGTGGGAGGATGTGAAACTCCACTGGTGCTGCACTGAAACCCAGACCCAACACTCATGGGTTTCCCTGCTGCCTCATGTCTGTGAGCTTCTCCCTCTTCTCTGTGTTCCAGTGAAAGAGGAAGCACTTGATGCTCCCTCTCTGGCCCGAGGCAGTAAACACGGCCTCTCAGGAGTCTCTCCACCACACGCAGCTCCTCTGTCTCCTAAACATTTATGTGTGGAGGCTCACCCATCAGAAGGTACACTGTACACCACTGTAAAAGTAATGTGTTCAAGCTGCTGGTGCACTTCATACAAAACACATATTACATGTTAGAAATGACAGAACAAAGCAGTGACTGTGGAATAAGAAGTTCTGTTGCTTCTGTTGTAGGGCTGCAACTACTAATCGATTAAATCGATAAAAATCGATTATTAAAAGCGTTGGTGGCAACGAATTTCATTATCGATTCGTTGTGTCACGGGATTTATGCGTCCCTCGTCGTGTCGCGGAGCCGATTACGTCACCTGCAGAGCGTTGTCAATGCTGGCTGACCTAAATAAAGTTTAGGAAGAAAGAAAAGAACTACCTGTAAAGAGCGGCCCTCTCTCTGATTCTCGAGTGAAAAGCAGAGACTTCGAACTTTAAACCAGTTTTTAAATCATGCTGTTAGGCCAAGTAGATCCAAAGATTTGATAAAAAGTATCTGCCACATTTATTTTTTTTTAGAAGACGGTCTGATTTGATGCGAGCTGCGTCTCGAGGAGGAAGTGCGTGCGGCGGAGGGAGGGAGACCTAAATCCACCGTTTCGTCCTCCTCTCGGGCTAAAAGTATAAAAACCCTCCAGTTTTTTCTGACTGAGGCCGGCCCAAAGTTATTTGTTGAGCAGCAAAACGGTTCAGGATGAAAGAAAAAAAAATACACGACTGAGCAGCAGGTCTGCAGGAAGAGGGGAGGAGGGGCAGGGGCTGCTTCAGAACCAGTTTTATTGGGTCAAACAATGTTTCAGTCAAACAGAACCAACAAGAATGAAACAAAAAGTAAAGAAT
>NW_013952410.1:5447946-5450117 GCF_001266775.1 Austrofundulus limnaeus | reverse complement strand
TGTTAATAAACCTATAAGATAAATTTGCATCCTTAAGGAGTTAACTTATTTTATATCTACTCATATTCATGTAATTAAGCGTTTTAATGATTTGGCCAATTATTCGATTAATCGAAAAATAATCAACAGATGAATCGATTATTAAAATAATTGTTAGTTGCAGCCCTATTCTGTTGTTAGATGTATGTGATGGTTAGCAGTTAGCATCGATGCAGGGACAGGACAAGCCACAAAATTAGTTTTTCCTTCTACAGTCTTTAAATACTCTTTCATAGTAAGTGTAGAAAGCTTCATCAGCAACAACTTATGTTAAAWCACTAAAGAAAAAAAGAGTGTCACATTATGCTGCTTCATTATTATTATAACATTACAGTGGAGGARTATGTACGATTTTATGACAAAATCAGAAAGAATAAATATTTTAAATCAAACACACAGTTTGTAAAATGTAGATAAAACTGTTAAATCCAGGATGCAGGATAGTTGATTTAATTCTAATCTAAAGTTTGAAAGTTAAAAACCCAGCCTATCCCACTGCTGAGATAAGAATGAAGATGTGAGAGCTGCCCTCGAGGCCTGAGAGAGGAGATTTAACCAAACAGTGCCTTTTTAAAGTAAAGACAAAGAAATGATTTTGTCAGATCTCACAGCTGAAGTCTGAACTTTAGTTTTGCTCCAGTTTAATAACTACATGTCACATCTTTGTTAGTGAAGGTCAGTAAGATGTACTTAAAGGTTTTTAGTTTTACCTTGATGTCTTTAACATCCTGTCCCACAAACACTRAACTCTGACATGTAGCTGCTCGCTCCCGGTGCTGTGTGCTCATTTGTTTATTTTAAAAACTGATATGATAAAATGAAAAATGGTTGGTTATTCACTTTTTGTTTTATACTCCAAAGTCAGAAGTTTGCATTTATTGTCACTCAGCTTGAAGTATTTCACCAATCAAATGGAGCCCTTTTGTGTATTTGACCAACTGATAGATCACTGGAATGGAAATGATTTTTTTTATTTATTTTTTTTATTTTTAATCAGAACCCAGAACAGAAAGACATCAACACTACATACTTCTGTATTTGTTCATCACAAGTCATATTGTTTAAGCACTGTTATCACACATCACAGGTTTTCCCAATATATAATACATTAATAAACACTTATTAATGATTTATAAAGTGTTTATATGAGGGGAGCCTTAGTGTAAAGTGGTACCATTTGATTATTACTGGGAAAGATGGGCAGGGTTTCCCCYACATGTAATTGATCGTGGCACACCGCCACGGCAAAAAACATAGCTGCCACACTTTCAGAATAAAGTTTTTTTTTTTTAAATAGGCCTATATTAGGCTTAAACAGTGTAAAGCATATTTATATCCTATATTTGTGCACTTTTACTAACCATAATCAGACTTTGAAACCCTATTTAAACATCAATGAAAAGTTAAGATATACTTTATTTTGAAAAACCAACACTGCTGGTTCTTGTGCACAGAGCGAGGCTGTTAGTGCTGTGTGTAGTCCTTGCAAAGATAGCAAGGCATGTGTGTGTGATGTGACGTGATGAAAACTGTCTGATGCGACAGCTTTGCAAGTTACCTTTTTTTCTTTCAAGGAAGTCACGACAGGTGAAGCTACAGCATGTTTATCTTATCAATAATTACTCAGATACAGCAAGAAGCACCAACACAGACCCTGTGTGATCGGGAGTCAGCGGCTCCATGTCTGTTAGCGCTGATCAGCAGCACAGCTACGAGCTAATGTAGTGTAACTTTTAAAAAAGTAACCAGAGTAGTTTGTGAACTCAAAACACCAAATATCCAGACAGAATAAGCAGGTGTGTGTGTGTGTGTGTGTGTGTGTGTGTGTGTGTGTGTGTGTGTGTGTGTGTGTGTGTGTGTGTGTGTGCGTGTCATCATCCAGCCGCAGCACACAGACAGTCTCAGTAGCATTAACCCTTTAGGGCCCAGATTTACAATGTGGTAAATAAATTATTTTCAGTGATTGAAAGGAGGGTTTTTTTTGGATAGTTGTTGTCTTTTATATCTACAAGAGTTAAGAGTTCTTCTGAAGTGTTACAAAGACAATTTGTAGAAACAGGACACGAGTTGAGGATTTTTACTGATAATATATATTTTTAAACATGTTACAGAAGTAATAAGCAGGTTTATTT
>NW_013952410.1:5428373-5447739 GCF_001266775.1 Austrofundulus limnaeus | reverse complement strand
CCCCCCCCCAGACAATAAATAAATAAATAAATAAATAAGACAGGCCACCACCATGGTTAAAAAAATCCTAGGGGAAATTTATTTAATTCATGTCTGAAGAGTGGTAAATAAATGTTGAGCTCAGCCAGCGTTCACATCTCTAAATGTTCCGTCATCTGCACACATCCCTGTGAGGAGCCTCATCAGACTGTTTTCTGCTGGATCTGTACCACAAACGTTCCCACTTCCATGAAGGAGGAGGCAGGCTACAGGGTTTAAATCTGCAGCTGACAGTGGAGAATGTCTGCAGCTCATTGAGGATCACAAACTGTTTGTCTCCAGCACTCATCAAAAACCACAGTYATCCAGGACCTGTGTGCTGATTTGTCTTAAAGCTAGATTTTAAAGAATGACTTCCTAATACGCCATGTTCTCCTCCCTCCAGCAGAGACTCTGCCACATGAAGAGAACGGCCTGATGAAGGAGCAGCGCTACATGGACTCTGCTTCCAACTCCATGACCCCTCGCCCACAGACTGTTSGGAGCATCTCAGAGTTCCACTCCCAGGCCAGAGGCCTCTACCAGCTCGGGAGCRGCACGCCGATGCGCCGCCACTCCTCCAACCCTGCAGAGCTGAGCTCCATGCAGTCTCACAGGCGGGTCGAAGGTACACCAAGCTTCTCCTTCAGGTCGTGTTGAAAAAACTTCCTCCTGCAGCAAAGCTTGAGTTAAGGATCTGTCTGCTTTGGCAGCAGCCAGCTCCACTACAGGTCCTGAGTCTGCAGCCTCGGATCGAGAGAGTTCACACCTGCCCAGCAAAAACCCTTCCTCCTGGTCCATTGAAGAGGTCATGCAGTTTGTCAGGGATGCAGACCCCACAGCGTTAGCACCTCAYGCAGAACTTTTCAGAAAACATGTAAGTTGCCCAACAAATGACAGATAAGAGGTTTGGAAAAATGTTTGTTTTCCATGTCCTACAGAGGTCCAGATTCACCAAGAATACTCTGCATTAATTTATCTGTCATTAGCTCCTCTTCCTGTTCTCAGCTCCAGATTTACATCACCTGATCGCCTGTCATTAGCCATGTTTCCATCAACGGTTTATTATGTGCATATTGTTTTATTCAAATTTTTATTTAGGAATAAGATGACGAAAATGAGTTTCATCTAATTGCAGCAAGTAATACAATATTTTACAATTTTTCTTTCCATGTCATTCCAAAGTGCAACTTGTTGGCTTTCAGGAACACTCAAAGAAATGAAGAGAAAATGTTGTGGAAGTCAGTGAATGTTACTTTTATTGACAAAGCACAGGGGGAAAAAATATGGAATCACTCAAATTGGAGATAGAAAATAAGGACACACCCAGTCAATTTCCTTTCCCTAAATGGACACCGGCCTCAGATTAGATCTGCTGTCAGATTAGATTATCAGATTAGATCTGATCTCTCTTCAGTTAAAAACACCTGCAGTCATGACACCTTTGAGGGCTGCTGGATGAAGTGGAGTGGCAAGAACCATGGCTCCAACAAGAGAAATGTCTCTTGAAACAAAAGAGAGGATTGTGAAACTTCTTGAAGAAGGTAACTCCACGCATGGTTGCTAAAGATGTGGGYTGTTCACAGTCAGCTGTATCCAAGATATGGACCAAATACAAACAGCATGGAATGGTTGTTAAAGCCAAGCRTACTGGTAGACCAAGAAAGACATCAAAGCGTCAAGAGAAGCAATTTAAGGCYATTTGTCTTGAAAACCGAAAAAGTACAACTAAACAGATGAAGCATAAATGGGAGGAAGCTGGAGCCAATGTATGTGACCGAACTGTAAGAAACTGCCTAAAGGAAATGGGATTTCAATACTGGAAAGCTAAAAGAAAACCATCATTGACACCTAAACAAAAAAGAATAAGAGCACTGGGCTAAGGAGAGGCAATCATGGACTGTGGATGACTGGATGAAAGTTATCTTCAGTGATGAGTCAAGAATCTGCAYTGGACAAGGTGATGATGCTGGAACTTTTGTTTGGTGCCGTTTCAGTGAGATTTATGAAGAGGACTGCCTGAAGAAAACAACCACATTTCCACAGTCCTTGATGATATGTGGCTGCATGTCAGGTAAAGGCACTGGGGAGATGACTGTGGTTCATTCTTCTATTAATCCACAAGTTTACATCGACATGTTGGACAGTTTTCTCATCCCTTCAATTGAACAGATGTTTGGAGGTGATGAAATAATTTTCCAAGATAACAATGCATCATGCCATAGGGCAAAAACAGTGAAGGCATTCCTTGGAGAAAGAAACATTCAGTCGATGTCATGGCCTGCAAATAGTCCAGATCTCAACCCAATTGAAAACCTGTGGCGGAAATTGAAAAAAATGGTCCACAAGAAGGCTCTGACCAGCAAAGCTGATCTGGCACCTGCTATCAAAGAGAGTTGGCACCAAATTGATGAAGAATACTGTTTGTCACTCATCAAGTCCATGCCTCAGAAACTGCAAGCCTACTGTAAAAGCCAAAGGTGGTGCAACTAAATACTAGTGATGTATTTTGAATGGTCTTTTGTTTATCTGTTTTTCATGACTCCATACTTTGTTCCTCAGAACTGAGTGATTCCATATTTTTTCCCTGTGCTTGGTCAATAAAAGTAACATTCACTGACTTCCACAGTTTTCTCTTCATTTTTTGAGTGTTCCTGAAAGCCAACGAGTTGCACTTTGGAATGACCTTATTATTGTATCATGTTTTTGATCTGAGTTTGTTTTACAGAATTAAATATCTGAATGAGTGCTCATCCAAGACTGGTGATTCCATACTTTTTGCCAGGGGTTGTAGTTTGTATTTAATTCAGTGATATTTGAAAACAGATTTTTCCTGACATAATGACTCTGCCTCTCTGTTTCCACAGGAGATCGATGGAAAAGCTTTGATGCTTCTCCGGAGCGACATGATCATGAAGTACATGGGTCTGAAACTGGGGCCTGCTCTGAAGTTGTGCCACCACATAGAGCGGCTGAAACAGGGCAAACCGTAACGGGTCAGGGGCAGCCCGGACCCTGCAAGCAGCAGGTTTCAAAACAATCCTGACTCAGGGGCCACGCAGGGGCCACACGTTACCCTGAACTCCTCCTGAAGGGACAGATAAAATGTTACGACTTCATCCCAACTCTCAGAAAGTGTGCCGTGCATCGCTGACACATTACCTCACCCCCCCTCCCCCTCCCATTAGTGAACTAAAAGCTGTTCAAGTGTAATCAGACAGCAGACTTTAAACCCCCCCAAAGCAGATTAATCCCTGCAGTGTTTACATTGCATAACACGTGCACACAAAGACGCTTTTCTTTGTTTTTCTATGAAGATGAAATGTTTAGATCCTGGTTTTGGATCCCCCAAAGATGGAGAATGTTTCTTATATAATGTTTTTAATATTATTGCATTTTTACTTAATAAAGAAGGGTAAGTATAGTGAGAAGAAAAAAACCCCCACATCAAACGTTCTTCCTCTCTGTTTGTCTGCCTGAAGGATGCTAACGTGAGTGTTGTTCCACAAACCTGTTAGCTTTGCTGTGTCATTCCCAGGAGTCATGTATCCTGCTTTGTTTTTTTTTACTGAACGTTACGTTTTCCACGAGTGTCCTGCAGAATCACTACTTGCTGTGAGTCTTTATAAATTATTGTGTCTTAGCAGGTCCAAAGTTGCCTCCTACTGTTTTTGTTTTTTTTTTCTCCATGCAGTTTGAACTGTCTTGACTCACAGAAAGTATCGGTTTTATCAATTTCATTGAATAGAATATTTTAGGACTGCAGAGAAGACATTTCTAAGGGCTTCTTTTCACGAGTTTTGATCTTTTTTTTATGCAAGTTGTTTTGCCTGAGGCCTCAGTGTTGTCACTATTGACCATTATGAATACTGTTAGCAACAAATACAGATGTGTACAGTTTTATGGGTTTAACCATAAATATCAGCAGCAGAATGTACATTTTGTAGAAACTTGATATTTTAAGGAAATCATATACATAAGATAGAAATGTGAAGCTAAAAGGGTGAATATTTAATGGTGGTTTCCTGTCTATTAAATACCCGATGTAGTGATTTTAGTTGTCTTACTTTCAGTAGTAGACCCTGCCTTGCTTTACCTTTGGACATTTCTCAGGTCTTTGTGGTCTTTGTYAGATGTTTTTGTAGCATAATGTTTCTAATTACTTAGAGAACCTCTCCGGTCCCCTCACTCTCACTCCCTACACTTTTTAAAAACTTGTGCCATATTACCAGTATATTCAACACAGAATGGAAGTGCTGTTTATTTCTCTCTTGCATCTTCTTTTAAAACTACTTGAAAATTATGTTTTGCAAAAATAATGCTTGTCCATTATGTCACACCAGATAAAGGCTGTTTATGATGATGTGTATTTTTTTTTCTTTTTCTATAAAATATCACAAACAAGAACACAAAATTACCCTGACTGCTTACAGGAAGTTATTTTGCCTTTGGACAAATTTGGCAAACGGCAGAGACTCAACGATTGATCCAATATGTTCAGTTTGTGTTCATCTCATGGCAAAACATACTGGATTATGAAATGAGATCTTCAGCACAGGGCTTTAGAGAAAAATGTTGCCCCAAATACTGTATTAATACATGTGGATCCAGGCAAGCTCAGCTGCAGAGGTATGGTGCCATGGTGGGAAACATCATCTTTAAATGTGACCCATCATATCAAAATGAGGATTAAATCAAATTTGATCAAAAATGATGATACATTTTCAGATTCTTGGCTTTAAAAGCTACATTTTGATACCTGGATCATTCTGATATCTTAAGCAGATCCGGAGATATGACTTAATTTGTCTTGTTGGTTACAATAATACATTAATATTTGGTCTGAATCCTCATTTTATGTCATTTTAATGAGGAATTTTTGATGTCCTTATAAAGAGGAAACCTCAAATTATAATTGAATATTGAGATTTCCCAGCTGAAAAGAAACAAAACATTGCTATTTCACAGGGAAAATCAAAAATTTAAGGTATTTTTCCTCAAAATCAGGTTTTTTGTTGCTACTGCTCAAAGTGCTTCAAAATTTTGTTTTATGATTATATTTCACACATTTCATTCAAATTACACATTGGCAAGGCATTAATTCATTGTGTTTTGACAATGCAATTTTTGCAAAWGTTTCAATCAAAACACTATCTCCATATACCACTTGTAGTTTTGTGTCGATGTGATGGCTCACATATTTTGTTTCATATAGTCGTGTGAAAATAATGAAGTTAAATCAAAGACCAAAGGATTTATTTTTATTATAAATGCCATGTATAAATAATTAAAAACCAAATCTATTCAGTTTTATTTCAGTCTAAGCAATCAGAAACAGGCACACATGCAGATTTGGACCTTCAAATTAGAGTTCAAKATAAMACACACACACACACATCACACAATCGTACAAGTTTTCACCCCTCTCTGTGTTGTTGCCTTACAACCTGCAGTTTAAACTGATTTCTATTCAGATTAAAATAAGTGAAACAGTTAAATATTCTGAAATAGTTCAGTCAAAGCCCCTCTCCAGTTTGATTTACAGATGGCTGCCCACCCATCGTGAACTGAAGCAGAAGAATCCTCAGGTCTGATGTGCCAAGTTTATGAGCTGAACCTGAAGAGGCTTGATGTGAATAGTTATGCAAGCTTAAGTTTTTTGTCTTATCTTATGCCCCCCCCCCCCCCAAAAAAAATACTTTTAGTATCTTCAGAGTGGTATTTATGTTGCATAAATTCAAACGTCAAATTCTTTTTAAATTCCAGCTTGTAAGGCATCAAAACAGAAAGACTGCCAAATCCTTTTGAGACCTTTAAAACGGACCATCCAGGTTAACACACTGCATAAATAATTTTACAAAGTGCACATATATTAAATTAAAGAAAATCAATCCAAGAAAAGTGATCAGTTCAACCAGCTAAAACCCAGAGCTCTCTCCTGACAGGAATGCAGGCAGATGTTCAGGGACATAAATAAAATAAATTGCCTTTTTTTTTTTTTTTTAAAGAAAGAAGGTATTTCTCATATCTGCACATGGCTGCTGTTAGTTCTTGGCCAGGTTTGCAGAACTGCTGCAGCAACAAAAAGAAGGGGCAATGATGTTTTAGCAGAATAGCTTCACTGTATTTTTTTTTTTTTCATTTTTTTAGCTACAACTATMAAAACGTGCACTCAGATCCTGATCACAGCATGACGGATAAAAGAGGACTAACATCACGTACAAAACAAACAATTATTTTCTCACTCATAATGAACACAGTAAGGAGGGTTTTAGGATCTTGAGATATTTCATCAACCAGCAACAAAAGTAGCTTTTTTTTTAAGGAATGCTTTTCTTGTATTTAAAAAGCCTCATGGAGAGCTCAGTTTCAATCTGAAAACAATTAAAAGGCCCTTTGCTTTTTTTCAGCTAAGAGCTGCCAACATTGGTTTGATGAAACTGGCTCCGGTCTTTAGTCTGTCAGGCTAAACCGCCAACCAATCAGGAGAGGACGATTCGCTTCGCTAACCCACTGATGACTTTGGGAATTTCCAGTGACAAGTTTAAACAGTCTTGGTCACGTCAGCCCTGTGCACAGGACTTTTAGGTTGTCAGTGCGCTTAAATGACGAGGGGAAAAAAAGGTGTGCATGTGAAAATAAAACTGCAGAGCCAAACAGCAGAATGGAACCATGTGTCTTTGTTGGACGTAAAAAGTCAAGCATAGGAATGTTTGACTTTTTATAACATGTTATAAAATGAACATCTCTGATTTATTGAGACAACACAGACGAACAGATGAGCTGCCTGACACATTCGAACACTTCGGGGTTGTAACGTTACCAAACAGCTGTTGGTTGAAACCCAATGAAATGTGTCACACACCTTCATGAGCCAAACTTTGCTCTGATTGGACACATCGATGTTCCATTATAGAATGTCACCACATGTTTTATGTTACACAGTCTGGGGAGACGTCTAGCCATTGACGCCCCTCCCCGGCCCCCCCTTGGGTGAGTGCTCTTACTTCCTGGGGAGCAGCGCGGCGAGTCTTTGCTTCTTGATGGGCAGAAGGTGGATCTCTTGAGAGCTGACCTTCTTCAGTTTGATTGCTCTGTTTTTAGACACCTTTTTATGATTGTTGTTGGGGTCCTGCTGCCCCCGAGACACCGACGGCATCCTGTAGAGCTGCTGCAGAGAGGCGCCCTGGCTGCCATCCCGCTTGATTGAGAAGTTCTTGGTGGASACCCCCGAGAGGCCCTTGATCTTCCCGCAGAGGATGGCAGGGATGGCGTCCTTCACGGAGACGATGACCTTGGCCGTCTGAGAGGTGCTGACAATCTCGAGGTTTCCGCCTCCGCTCTGCTGACCCAGAGAGCCGGAGCCCGACACGCTGGTGTCCACCAGCCACTTGTGCTGCCGGCTGAACTCCAGTGAAGTCAGGCTGCCCAGGAGTTTGGAATCTAAACTCTGACTGCACTCCACACCCAGAGACAATGCAGCGCTGCCCGACTCCTGACCTGACTCTGAGGCCACCGGTTTCCTCACACTGGGCACCGACAAGTCCAGTACACTGTCCTGCTGCGGACTGGGGTACTCCTGTTTCAGTTCTATCGGACACGCTTTGACAGAAAGGTCMAGAACTTGTGCCTCCTCTGGAGACGTCAGGGATGGGGACACATTTTGTGGCTGCAAGGACGGCTGGCATTTCCTTGAGGACAATGAGGGAGAGGTAGCATCTTTCAGTGACGTCTGGGTGCTTTTACTCACAGTGCAAATTGGTTTTGGCACGTTGCCCTTAGAGTCCTCTGTCTGAGGGACTGGGACGGGGACGGGGAGGGGGACGGGCAGAGGCACTGGCAGCGGGATGATGACAGGGTAGGGGACCAGCAGCGTAGCAGGAGGGACCAGAGGAGCCAGAGGGGAGGTGTAGGGAGGATGAGGGAAGAAGGCAGAGCCCGGGGACTGACAGGTTGAAGAACCGGCCTGTGGAGGGAAAAGATCCTGTAAGATGGCAGYGAATGCTGGATTCTGCAGCAGCGACAGCAGGTTGGCTTCCTGCGCCTGTCCTGCAGTCTTCGGGTCAACAGCTGGAGGTAGGGCAAACGACAAAGGGTTCTGACACAGGGTGTTGTTCTGGAGGGGCAGCTGCGTGCAGGTGGTGGTCTGGGGGATGACGGAGGGACTCATGTGCTGGATGAGCTGCTGGTCTAAAACCAGGGGAAGTGAAACGGGGCTTTGGCTCGTTATCAAGTACGGCGCCGCCCCTAATTGGCTGAGCTGAGGCCCGGCTGCTCCGGCCATCTGGAGGTGGATCGGCAGCATCAGGGGACTCTCTCCCAGACACACTGGGTGGAGGACAGTTGTTGCCACTTTGAGAGCCACTCCTCCCGGAGGCTCGGCAGTGGGACTCACCAGAGACGGTGCAGGAGTGTCTGTGTGGTTAGATACCCCACCTTTGTTCAGTCCAGTCCCGCTGCCATCACACGAGCCAGGACTCGCTGGGTTTCCTCTATCGTCCACCTTCCTGGTGACTTCACCTCCCACCTCCTCAGAACCGCACACACCGTTCTGTGTTTGTGTTGCGTTTGTGTCCTCACTGCCTTCCATGATTCACTTTGTAAAGATTAACAGGGATTTACTTTGGTGTTTCATCCATTATTCTTCTGGGTATCTCTGAAACACAAAGAGCAGAGGGTTTGGAGATAAAATTTAGAAAATCTCTCCTGAAACACACACCCACAGCGTCAAATCACAGGAATTTGTCCTTCGAACAACAACGTGTGAAGGACTCACATGTTGTGTCTCCTACAGCTCAGTGTCAACTGCTGGCAAAGCCATGAGAACATTAGTATTTATGGTAGACTGTAGCCCTGTGAAGGACTTGACCAGGGTACCCTGACTCACACAGAGACCACTGAAGACTATACAATTATAAAAAGCAATATTTACAAACCAAGTGTGTTAGAACTGCTTCTTTGTGTTTAGAAAACAACTTAAACTGGTTTATTATAGGACAAAGATACATTAATAGATTTTCATTTTTTATTTATTTATTTACCATTATTTAACCAGGCAAATCCCATTGAGGTCTCAGATTTCTTTTAAGGGAGGCCTGGGCCTGAAGGCAACCTATTTTACATGTTTTTATGTTGATGGGGAAACCGGAGCACCCGGAGAAAACCCATGAAAGCACAAGGAGAACATGTAAACTCTGCACAGATAGACCCCAGGTCTGAACTGGGGATTGAATCCAAGACTGTCTTGCTGTGAGGCTAACCACTGAGTCATCGTGCTGCCTGTCATTGAATGCTGGAAATAACAGTCAAATTAAAATTAAAAATAAGTATTAAAAAAGATCAAATCATTGTGTGACTGTCTCAAGTGAAAACCTCGTCCCGAGTCGACTTTGTGAGTCGTCATAAATTCTGAGAAGCAAGTYTGAAGTTTTGTTTGGTTTTAATAAGATGTTTCATCCCAGTCTATAAGGTCATGGTTCACATTTTTTAAATTGTTGAAAAGATGATGAAGAATCAGCAAGAAAAGATCTGAAAGAGTTTATTCAGAGCAGACTGATGAGCAGCTGACAACTGAACACATTTAAAACCAAAACAAATTGCTATTCTTAAACTCCTAATTTCTAACATTACATAACGATTCACAGAGAGATCTTTACATTGCTGACAACTTCACATTACATGATTATTTGTACAATTATCAAATGGCAGAAGCAGCTAGCTGTAGCACTGGTGATGCACGATATATCAGCATTAACGTCGGTATTGGTCCGATAYGTAAAACGGGGCCAATATTAACATCCAATATTGATCTCCCACTTTTTATCTTTGTGTCTCTGTTTTGGGAGAAGAGATGCTTTGTCGAGTGGCATCTGTTTGATCGTGATAGTGATAGTGATAGTGACACGGCACAGCCAAGAATAACTGAAGTAGAGCCATGTCAGAGTTCTTGTCATTTTTTATTTATGGTATTGAAAAAAGACCCAAGTGTGTTTGTGAGTATATGTATATATATAAAAATTGTGTGTTTGTGTAATATTGATTATTGGCCACAACAGCAATAATTATATTGGATATAGATTTTGGCTGAAATTTTCATATTGGTGCACTGGTGATGCAGAATGGGGTCCCAAACTGTAAAAAGCAACCCAGTTCTGATGAGTCCATCAGCCTGAAGCTCACATTATAGTTGAAGCAACACACAGGGTGCGAGGGGGCTTGCGTCAAAAGAGATGCAATTGCGGCATCCCCGCCCCTGCGTGTTGGGCCCGCGTTGTGTCCTGGTGTGTGGTCTTGCACCTCCGAAATTTTGAAACTCCGCAAAGGCTGCGCGCCACTCGTTGCGAAGGTGCTCTCGCTGAACATGTCCGAATGTACCAGCATCTGTATGATCCCTCCATGAGAGATCATAAAGACAACCAGATGGCACAATACTCATGGAAGGAAATAGCAACGGCTTTAAAGAAAGATGAGTTAATATGCCGGAAGACATGGAAAAATATTTGCAACCGGTTTGTGAAAGCCAAGAAGTTCAGCAGAAGTGTTGATCCTGGCTGGAGGAAACAAACCAGTGTGGCTCTCTCAGTTTGTGAAGCACAGAGAAACAGATAATATGGAGAAAGAGGTAAATATTGTTACTTTGTTATGTGTGACGTCAAGCGTTTCTTGTTCTACATGCTCTCGTACTACTTTCCCACTGGTTTGGCACCGTACTGCCATCTGTCGGTAACGGAAGAACAGCAATAACATGAACRTCAACTATGTTGGAGCTTGCACGACTATAACCAAGCCTGGAGTGCTGCGTGTTTTGCTCTGTCAGCCCCTATGTGTCTCTTCTTCACAGCGCCCACCCCTTCCCCCTCCCTCTGCTGTGGCAATCAGACCCCCATTCCCCACTGTAATAATAAAACGTCCCTTGGGTTCCTGGAGAGATAATGCATCCAATATCAGCAAAGTCAATTATTCATGCAGCGAGGATAATGTTCAGGTCTGAGAAACGAGAAAAACGAGGGTTGGTGTGTGTGGGGGGTGGGGGGCACTTTATCTTGTCTGCAGCATAAACATATGCTGTAACTTTAACGTAAACAACTCAGTAAAACAAACACACAATTTTAATTTTATGGCAAAGCCGTGGCAATTTTTTATTTATTTTTTGTTCCTGTGAGGAGCTTTGATGCTGCGTCGAGTTTCCTCAGTGAAGAGGGAATGACTCCTCCCCCACCCCCCWGGCTGGTTTCACATTGTTGGGTAGTTGTAATAATAAGGCTCTGATGGATTTCACCATGAGCGCTGCAGGCAGCCAGCAGGTCATCTTGTTCTGGATTYGTTCAGGAAAACATCCCTGAACAGATTAAACCCTAATGAAAGCCTTTCCTGCATTTATTCTCTGAAGCTCTTGTGTTTGTTCCACAACACAGTCTAGATGAGACTTGTGCTTTAAAAAAAGAGTGGTGGTGGGTTTCAGCGACTTGTCATGGCAGGCCACATGGAAGAAACCCACTGGTGCCACATTCACTGCTTTTTCCTCACACCGAGTCACAAGATCAGAGGACAGGAACAAAAACTGGACATGTTGACTTGAATAACCACAAAGAGCTGCGCTAATCTTCATTTCCTTAATTCATGTCTTCACTTTTCACTTTACTAAAACAGAAAAATACAAAAAACTGTTATCTTCTGATCTAGCTTTAGTCTAAAACAGAAAATTATGTTCTTTTCTTCCCCAATTTAGACTGTGAGTTTTTTACATTCCAGGAAACTGGAGGCAAGATATTTCCTGCTTGATAACGCGGTCATGAGGTCTGTGACACGACAAGATATGAAAGAAGTCATTCTTAGTTCAGACTTACAGTTACAAATAATCTGTCCTCTGAGGGGGAGGGGGCTCCAAAAGTACAACTCAGTTCATTTGAAMTTGGAGGACATGGTTGAGTCTCTCTGTCATCACAAGCTGCCACGAAATGCTTGTAATTGTGTCTGAGCATGTGTTAGCTTCACTGTTAGCAAATTATTCATGAACCAAACAAATTTCAATGAAATGCTAAAGAAGTAATCATTACATGTACATCTGAAACTGATTAACTTTTTGGAGTCAGTCCAATTTAAGATGGTCACCACAGCAAATCAACATTAACAAGCAAAGATGGCTAGGCCTGTCGCGATAGTCAATAAATCAATTAATCGCACGATAACTTTTTTTGAGGTCGGTAAAAAAAAAGGGGCCGATAAGTTTCATTTTCCTGCTTGTTTGTTTACTTCGTGTCTCTCCCTCTCTGCTCCGCTACACAGGAGCTCCGCTGACCCCTCCCCTCCTGTTTTCTTAGTGTGGGAGGAGTCAACTCTCACTTTAGCATGATAGCTCGTTGCTAAACGAAACGTTTCAAAGCAGAACGCGGCTGCTGAAGTGTCGGGGCATTAAAGCCTGGATTTCGCTGCGGAGGGAGGGAGAGGGAGAGAGGGAGAGAGAGAGAGAGAGAGAGAGAGAAGGAGGAGAAGGGGTGGGGGCTGAAACTCCCCCAGACCCGCGACAAATTCGTCAAGACTTTACCTGTAGCTCCAAAAATAACAGGAAACTTAAACGCGAGATCTGTGTTTTAACTAAACACCCAAAAAGCCTGTAGCTGTCTCAGAAACTCATGAGGAAAACTCTGAACTGTCTGATTTCCTCCCGCAGCGCTCTGACTGTCCCCTCCTCACTGACTGTCCCCTCCTCACACACACACACAGACACGTTTGTTCTTCTATCCTCATGGGGACTTTGCATTGACTTTCATTCATTTACCAGTATTTCCTATTACCATTTGACCCTAAACCTAGCCTACACTTTACATGGGATGTGAACTGGGCTTATGTCCCCATAAGAAACAGCGGGTCCTAACCAGGCTGTGTAGTTTGTTTCATCTCTAAAGAGATGTTGCTCTTTAATATTGTTTATTTACCGTCTTAGTTGTGTATGGTGTTTAATTTACATTTTGTTGTTCTTTGTTTTATTTTATTTTTATTCAAGTGCATTTTTTGTTAGAGACTGAGAGTCCACTTTGTTAAAAATTCTTTTAAAAATGAAATTTTATTGATTTATTACACTTACACATTACGCTTTTATAATTATTAGTTGTAAAACGGTCACCAGGCAATATTATCGTTTATCGCAATAAATTTTGAGACAATTAATCGCCCAGCAAAATTTGTTATCGTGACAGGCCTAAAGATGGCTACAGCTCAGTCAGTTTTACAGACATTAAACTAAAATGCTTGGTAGTTGAGAGTCAACATCAATAGGCCTGTCACAAAGCAATAAATCAATCAACTGCATGATTAATTAAAAAACTAAAGTTGGATCCAAAATGGCCGACTTCAAAATGGCCACCATGGTCACCACCCATCTTGAAAAGTTTCCCCGCCTTCCAAATACTAATGTGCCACAAACAGGAAGTTAAAATCATACATCATTCCCATTTTATTTAGGTGTATCCATAAAAATGGCCCACCCTGTATACTGTATTACTGTCTTTGCTATCATTTTGAAAACAATCAAGGAACTCTCTGCCCCTTGCCCGGACGTGGGTTACTAAGACCCCACCCTGGATCCAGGCCTGGGAGAGGGACTTGTTTGTGAGCACCTGGTGGACAGGTCTCTAACCACGGGGCCCGGTCAGGCTCAGCCCAAATGAAAGATATGGGTTTGACTTCCTGTGGGCCCACCACTTAAAAGCAGGGCTGTACAAGTCGGGAGCATGATGCCAAATGCCCGCCCATTCTCACTCCCAACTTATCACATATTGACGCTTGGTCAGGTACCGTCTGTGTCCAGTTTTGGAGGCGTCAGGTACCCCCCTCATGTCAGTTATTCATGAGATGAGATGGAGGAGGAGCGCGTTGTCATATTTTTGAAAAGAGTAGGAAATGCACGACAAGTAACCATCCCAGACCCTAAATTTAACTTCTATTAGCCCTATACAACCTATAGCCGATCTCAGTACCTAAAATTGACTAATAATCCTGATCCCTCATATTAACCACAGACCCCCAACCCAAAGACCCCTATGTGGCGCAACCCAGAAAAGCCACGGGCGCCAATGACTGACATGAGGGGGTTACCCGACACGGCAAAACTGGACGCAGACGGTACCTGACAAATCGTCAATATGGTGACGAGTCGGGAGTGAGAACGTGTTGCAAAGGCAGACCAATCCTGGCCAACCAAAGCTGGCTCTTGGAACATGGAACAGGACAACTCTGGTGGGGAAGGAGCCTGAACTGGTGAATGAGGTTGAGAGAGAGGTATCAACTAGATATAGTTGGGATCACCTCTATGCACATCATAGGCTCCGGAACCGATCTCCTCAAGAGATGCTGAATATTATTCTTCTCTGGAGTTGCCCATGGAGAGAGGTGCCGAGCTTGTGTGGGTCTGCTTTTGGCTGCCCGACTTAGTGCCTGTGTTTGAGTTTTTCCCAGTAGATGAGAGGGTAGCTTCCCTGCAACTTCAGGTGGGGGAATGGGCTCTAACTGTTTGGATTATCCAGTCTTCTTTGAGTCCTTACCAGGGTGCTTGTAGGTGCTCAAGCTTGGAGACTCCTTTATTCTGCTGGTGGTATTCAATGCCCATGTGGGTAACGACAGTATGACCTGGAAGAACGTGATTGGGAGAAATGGCCTCTTTGATCAGAATCTGAGTGGTGTTATGTTGTTAGATTTCTGTGCTAGTCATGGATTTTCCATCACAAACACCATATTTGAACATAAGGGAGTTTACGTGCACGGTGACACCACAACACCCTAGGTCATATATCAATGATTGGCCTTGTAGTCTTTGTTTTGTACATTCGCGTGAAGAGAGGATGTGTAGTGAGGGTTTCCTGGGAACACTTGGCAGAAGAACCTGTTAGAAAGATCTCCAACTCGCACCTCCAGGAGAACTTCAACCACATCCCAGGCAAGACAGGAGACATTGAGTCTGAGTGAGTCATGTTCCACATCTCAATTGTTGAGGCAGCTGCCTTGAGATGGGGCCACAATGTTGTCTATGCTTCTTGCGGTGACCATCCTCGAACTCGTTGGTGGACACCCCGGGTAAGGGAGGCTGTCAAGCTGAATAAGGAGTCCTATCTTGGCTGGTATCAACAACAACAGCAGGCTGAGTTGTTTCTACCTTCTCCTCTCTGTCAACACTCTCAGGTTTCATTTAAAAGAGCTGATCTTAAGATGTTRTCCAAGATTAACCTTCARGGTGGATAAAGCTCACTCRCAGCCTTGCACTGATGACCTAGTCCATGACATCATCATTTACCCAGAATGCTTTGAGTGTAAATAAAATGGCTTCATCCATGTAACATATTTTTTAAAATTTAGTGAAAAAATGATAAAAACTAAACAGCCTACAGTAATTTTAGTCTTCATTTTGCAGTTAAAATAAACTTATCAAATAAAGTCTAACGTTACTAATTGTGGATTTATATCTATATATACATAATATGTTTGTTTGTGTGTGTTTACATTGTTGATGGTTAAATCAAGACGGCCACTACAGTTAATTAATTTCATGAAACACAAAACAACTACTACTGTTATTTTTACAGATACTGAGCAAAAGTCTGTGATGGTAGCAGCTGAGAGTCATCCCTAGCAGACTGAGTGCTAACAAATCACTAAAGATCTTTGTTTAAAACTTGGTCCTTCAAGGTGGTGTGTAATATATTCCTTCAAGGAATTCCAGTTTCCTTTCGTGTCAGAAGTTAAAAGCTGCATTAGAAAAATCTTCTGATCCAATGCTAAGCACCGCTCTGACTTTGACATGTTCGTTTCCCACCGCCTCCTGCCTCCACCACAGTTCACAGGTCACTGATTCCCTCCACTTGACTTGAATCATGTGAGAACCATGTCGAACTACCCAGCTCGCTTTGCAGCGATCCAAAGTACACAGAAACCGTGGTCATCTTTTGTTTTTTTTCCTGCTACATTATCTGCCTCAGTGGCCATGTGTTGTGCCTGTGAATGACTCAGAACAGGAAAAGGTCAAAGAAAGATTCCACATCAACATCATTTAATGGCTTTCACACAAAGTCAGATATTCCTGCAGTCGTACAAGAGTTAGATACAACTTTACTGGCAAACAGTAAACCTTTCATCATAATAAGAGTTTATAGATCAGAAAAAGCTAAAGCAATCTGAATCAAATGTGAGCTAGTGAAAAACACAAACCTGGAATGGTGCATTTTGTACGAAGGCAGAGGATTTTTAATCACAGAGTAAATTAGAGACAGATTTGCATTCGTAAATCTAACGTGTCATCTGTAAGAGTTCTGTATTCACCAGCCAGTAACAGCTCCCTGACAGAAGAGGCATGAACAGACCCAACAGATCCCTCCCCTGTCCATTTTACTGTAACCATTTCCACCCCCACCACCCCACCCCTGCTTGGCTCATTGATTAAATGCACACTATAGTGAGTCGAAACCAGAGAAAACAACCAACCCCTGATTTCAACTTGCTGCACTGCAGTCCAAATACTTCACACCTTTTTTTTCACAGAAACCTCCCTTGTTATGGTTTTATTCAACCAGAAGAAACAAACGCAGCCAGGATGGATGGATGGATGGATGGATGGATGGATGGATGGATGAAGGCAGATGAGCTAAAAGTCTTCTCCATGAAGACCCCTACGCTCCACTAGCCAATTAATCTCGTTAGAGAGGAAACACAGACTACCATCATGCTGCTTTCACATCAGCACAGATTAGCTTCTTATTCACTGACTGGTCGACTAGACGCCACAACCAGTTCCAATCCATTATGACACCTCTGCTTAAAACAACATTGTTCAGATCACTGGGCAACAACTGGTCACTGTTTTCACCATTTCAAGCTGGATTCACATCAACAAAACTGCAGCACAATGTTAAGATCTGTCGACAAAGCTAATGATTAAAAAGCTGATTAAACTCAAACTATGGGGTCATTTTTGTCCTATCTGAGCTCATAATTGTACAATCTAACATGTTTTTTTTACCTTTAAAGAATAAATAAARGGCTGCATTACATTTCCAGGCTGTGAAAGACAATTGGTTCTTCTTACTTTGTTAATTTAATATTATGATTGAAAATCTCTAAGCTCATTTGTTAGGTTTGTTGATTTGACAACTTATTGAACATCTTTGTGTTTGATTTTTAAACTTAAAAACTATTCCAGGGAACAACGACAGAGGGTATAAAAATGAGCATGGAGGGTGAATGAGAGAACTTGTGCRGTGAGTGAAATATAATGTCAACACTTGGCTTTAATACAATCATTCAGACACGCAACACTCATCTATTAAACAGCTTTGCTGTTGTTTGRTTTAGTCTGAGAGTCAGACCCATTACATATTCTGAGTCTGAACAGATCACACTATGGTTCTGTAAAACTTTGACATAAAAGTCGACAGGCGTAATCCATTCAGAAAAGGAATGCTACTTTAAGTATACTTTAATTTAGCTTTGGTTCATTTGCATTACCGGTTTTTACAAACTACTAATATTAAGTTGACCTCATGTTTATTTATTGAATCGATTTCAWCCTTTTGCTTATTGTCCTGGTTTGGTAATCTTTCTCTGAAAAACAAAAACTCCCTGAACCAAATAGTGAAGTGGTCCAGTAAACTGACTGGAAAGATGCAATTAAATCCAGAATCCCTGTACTCCAGGCAGGTCCAGAGATTGTCTGGCTCCATTTTGAAAAATGCGTCTCATCCTCTGTTCAGGCTGCTTCCATTAGGATGTAGATACTTAGTGCCAAAATGTAAAACTAAGGATTTTAAAATCAGCTTTGTCCTTGTTGCAATTGCTTTTTAAACTCAAGTTAACATAGTATAACATAATATCAACTAGTCTTTTTATTCTTCTTTGTTTTATATAGTTTTATTTGATTTGATCTTGTTTCTAATGTTTGATTTTTATATAGTAGAGTTTTATGAGCACCTGGTCACTTTTTAATCATGTGTCCACTGTATATCCATGTCATATGTCTGTGTGTCATGTGTTTGTCTTGGAACGAAGCTGACTCAATTTCCCTGTAATCAAATTTACCTGTGGGTACAAATAAAGTTGATTGATTGTTCAGAAGTCATGGTCAAGAAAGTGCTTCTTTAGATGATAAACACAGACACCAACACTGCACTTGTGATATAAAGCATCTATAATTTAAAGGCACTGCTCTGTTCAAAATCTCCTTCATTATAAGGAGCCCTGGCTGACATGTAAAATTAGACATTTATCCAAGCATTCTCTTTTAAAATATATAGTATTCATCTTATTATGACTGCTGTTAGTGTAAGTCAGTGGAGCTGCTAAACACTTGATAGTACAAAGCACCGCCTTTTTGTACAAAGCTCCACCCTGGAGTAGGGTTGGGCGATATTGGCTAAAAAATTAATCACGATTAATTCTGGCATTTAGCTGATAATGATTAATATGATGATAAATCCCCTGGAGTCCCTGGACCCCTGCATGTCCTGGCCCATGACCAATTTAAATCACTCTAGTGGGAAAGATTTGCTCTCTCTCTTTATTATTTCTCTCTGCTCCAAATTGTGTCTAAAGCACAGATTTCATGCTATATATCCATTTCTAATTGTGCTGCTAGACCAAGTAAAACCAGAGTTATGATAATGAAATTACAGAGATTTAAAAAAAAATGTTTGTTATATTTGAAGTGGAGAGGAGCACAGAGCGGACTGACTGAAGAAATCTCCAGTCAGTCTTACAGGTGGCGTTAATCGTATTAATCATCAATCGATTAAAATTTTTCTGATGATTAATTGCACATGATATGATTTTGCCCAACTCTACCCTGGAGCTCATTCTGCAGTCGAGCTCCCGCCCCACAGACTCTCCTGAAGCATTGTTGTGAAGACCTGCTGAAGTGGGAGTGTCTGAAACAGTAGGAGGTTCTTAAAGGCACAGTGTGTAGGATTTTGTCAATTCTTTTAGCCGAAATTGTTTCAGAGTTTCTGAATTAATTACACAAAAAATTACAACAATTTCTTGCCTTTGTTGTTTCAAAAGAGTAAAGTTGACTTAAAATGGACAAAGAGAGAGTAACACATTTTGTTACTATGCTCCTGTTTATTTGACGTGAAAACAATGTTTCTCAACCAACAACAGCTGGGGTCACAGTTCTCTGCTGCTGGTATTTTGTGGGTCAAAAGCTGAAAAGTTTGGGAACCACTGAGATAGATTATGATGCAAAGTCACATTTATTTTGATATCTACAGTATTTCCATAACAACTGAAGGTAACAGTTATGCTGCGTTCACACCGAACGCGATTTCAGCTTCAAAATCGCAGCCAACGCTGAAGTTGGTCGCTCGTGCAC
>NW_013952410.1:5425625-5427151 GCF_001266775.1 Austrofundulus limnaeus | reverse complement strand
CTTCTCTGATTGGCCCAGGTAAAATAAACTACAAGCAGACACTGCGCAGAAAATTTACATTCTCTTCTCTGATTGGCCCGGCTAAAAATCTGCCAGTGAAATCCATCAATGGGAGAAGTCCCAGACGGAGCAGTGAAGGGAAACTAGAATTGAGCGGAGCTGCGTAGGAAGACAAGAGCCAGGCTAACTTTAAAAGTAGAATAAATTAAAACTTCAGTGGCTGCTGAAGTGAACAGAAAGCAGGCCCAGCTAAAATTAGGCAACAAAATAATGCATGGTCTAGACCAGTGGTTTCCAAAGTTGGGGTCGGGACCCCACTGTGGGCCGTGAAACATCAAGGTGGGGTCTCGAAAGACTTTTCACAATCTTTTCGCCTCAGTAGTTACAAAAGAGTGAGGTTAAGTTAGCATTACTGTGCTCATGTTCATTTGACCTGATAATGTTTTTCAACCAAAAACAGTTGGGAGAACAGCTCTCATATGTTATGATGTGGACCAAAAGCTGAAACGTTTGAGAACCACTGGTCTAGAGCAAAGATCAGCAATTTAAAAAAAAGATTACTGGTAGATGCTTAAAATTTGTCTGCGTGGTCGTTTAGCTGAAATCACAATAGAAAACGTGCCTATTTTGTTACAATTTTCATGCAGATTTAAGTCACCAACCAGTCTCCATGGTGCTACATGTCTCCTGGTGTCTGGGGCTGCTGCCATTTCCCACAATGCAATTTTCTGTAAAACAGTTCAATCCACACATGATGGCATTTCAGTTAGATGTTTTCATGGCTGCTCCTCACTAAAGATTTATTTTTTATTTCTATATTTAGTCAGACTTTCCAGAACCTGAAAAAATAAACAGAGGAGTTAGTTGTTTATAGTAAATGATGTTGGTGAATATGTGCCCACTGCACCAGACCCTGACGGGCTTCATCCGCATCTCCCCCACCTCCTCCTCCACCGCCCCGGTACCGTTCAAGGTCCGGACAGACACGGACCAGCCTGACGGGTCCCTGCAGCCATGAACCCCAGGGAGGCTGCTCTCCGTGYCCCTGAGGCCGGATGATGAAGCAGGACTGAGCCTGTTTCCTCTGAAAGCCTGCAGCCGGTGGGAGCTGTCACAGCCGTGTTTATTTAAGCTAGCTGTCCACACCGACTGTCAAACTCAGAACAAACCGCTTGTGTTCGCTTTTAAACCTCCGAACAGCGCGTGGTGACTCGTTTTTATCACAAGCGCTAAAATCAATAAAACACCAGCCTGCTAGCAACATTAAAAAAACACGAGCTCAGCCCGTTTCATCCCCTAATTATTCCATTAAATGTCAGGCTTGTCTTCAAACACGAACTCACCCTCCGAGCAGCCAGAGCCTGAGCGCGTCTCTCCTCGGTCCGCTGCCTCCGAGTCCACAAAGAAACGAGACAAGAAATCCTCAGATGAACAGATGAGCTCGAGATTTATCTCCTCATTGCGGCGCAGTCGAAGCGACTCCAGACTGAAGCTGCGCGCGCAGCACAGCGCCCCTCCCCCTCCCC
>NW_013952410.1:5422714-5424050 GCF_001266775.1 Austrofundulus limnaeus | reverse complement strand
GTACCAGCTGATTTAATCTGTTTGCTTCAATGTAAACTTGAAAGAAAAGAGTTGTTTATGATGCTGTTATGAACTCACACTAAATCAGTTTGGAACAAAAACTGTTTTTATTATTTAAAAAAGTGAAACAAAAGGTATTTGAATGTATTTTCTCTTTTTGTTCCCCACTGATGACAGATCTAGAGGGGGATGACGTTTGGCAGCTGAGGACAGGACTGTGGGAGAGGCAGGTCCCAGCAGGATCCCCTGGGTGCCCATATCGGTCCCAGCCAGCCTCGGGCCCCGCCTCAGGGCCCCTCATTGTTCTGCAGGGACGCTGTTTAATGCTCCATAATGAGGCYCAGAAAGCACCCTGGTGGCACGATGCCGGTGACTTTAGTGTGTGAGTCCACCTCATGAAAACACACCTCAGCTCTGTGGGTCCTGTTTAACTGATTCTTTACCAAAAGTTAAAAACAACAAAACATCCACATGTAGCTTAGATGCACAAACATTTGGTTAAAAATAAAATATATTTTTTGCATCAGGAATAATAAAAACGTTACTGCTGCTTAATCTGTCACAATTTGTGAGGAAAACAAAAACTTTTCAGGATCATTTCCTTCTAAAACATCTAAACACTTTAGGAACAACCATAACAATGAAGTGAAATCAGCTGTGACTTAGTAAATACTGGTTCTGTTGGTGATGCAGCCATTTCAGTCCACAAGATTCTGAACTCATGTCAAGTCAGTGAGACTTTGGATTTGGAAAATGTATTTTTTTCACCCTGTTTTTGCAAAATTCATCACACACATTTCCTGACTGAGCTACATGTTTTGATGTTCTGCACATGGTTCTTCAAAAACGTTGACAGAAACAGAAGAATRATCTAATTAGGATGAGCTTATACTTTAATAAAGTGACACAATGATGAACTTCTTGGATTCAGTTCTTAGAAAAGACTCTGAGCAGATAGTTTTGTGCTGACATAACCTATTCAGTCCAGTTCAATTCAATTTGATTCAATTATTATTTATATTTATTTAACCAGGCAGGTCCTGTTGAGATCTCTTTTTCAAGGGCGGCCTGGGCCTGAAGGAAACCTATTGTAGGTTTTTGTGCTGTGGGGGAAACCGGAGTACCCATAGAAAACCCACACGAGCACGAGGACAACACATAAACTCCACACAGAAAGACCCCAGATCCAAACCAGGGATCGAACCCAGGACCTCCTTGCTGTGAGGCATTGGTGCTAACCACTGAGCTGTCGTGCTGCCAATTCTATTCATCCATCCATCCATTTTCTTCCACCTATCCGGGGTCGGGTCGCGGGGGCTGCAGCTTCAGAAGGGAG
>NW_013952410.1:5405992-5420560 GCF_001266775.1 Austrofundulus limnaeus | reverse complement strand
TCTATCTATCTATCTATCTATCTATCTATCTATCTATCTATCTATCTATCTATCTATCTATCTATCTATCCTGACCCAAACCCATTTCTGAAGAAATATGGATATTGCGTAAAACATAAATACAAAGACTCTTCGTTTATAAAACCATGTTGTTGTAATACATGTTGTATTAGAACAATCTTGGTGAAATATTCAAGAAAGTTCCCTATGTTCTAAAACCAGCATATACCTTATCTGCATAGATAGTGCCTTTCCAGACACGTAAGCTTGCCCATGCCCTGGAGGTAGGAATACATCCCTATACCATTAGAGAGGCAGGCTTTTACACTAACAAATCAAACAGTTTTCTTGTCTTAAATATGAAAGACGTGACGTCCGTGGTTTTTCCAAGGAATTTCAGTGTTAGAAACACTTTGCCTCAGTTCATTTGAAATGACCTTTGGACCAGAGAAGACAGCTGTGATTTTATCTTACCTAAAGAGAAACCCCCAACCCTAACCTTGACCATGGTCCACTGTTTGGTGTTCTGGGATACAAACTGATTTCATAATGGTGGTATGCTACAAAAACTTAAAATGTAAAAAAAATAATAATAATAATATTAATGTGAAATTTCAATAAAACACCCATAGTGAGAGAAGGATTTCAAATCAGTCACATTTATTGATCTGTTTATACACAGGTGCTAAGTAGCTTGTTGCGCTCTAGCCGTGGGCTTTAATAAGATTTACTACAGGATTTTCACAATGCTTACTAAAAAATAAATACAAGACAAAGTGTTCCACAACTYAAAAATATACAAAAGATTGAAATCTATGTAAACTTTGAAAACGTGTTTTTACAATAGAAACAATCAGATAAGTTCTGTGACAAGATGTTGTATTTACAAGTTTGTACAAAAAACACACCTACAGTACATTTTATAGAGGTTGAGTCGACATTAAACGCATTTAGTACCATGAATTTTACCATCCGATTTGTGTTTTCAGGAACGTTTCAGTCAAAAAATATTAAGTAAAAAAAAAAAAAACAGCTCAATGCCACAAACAGGTCCCTGTATTTTTTCTAGCCTTTGGTGGAAAAATATGTTTGCCACTTCCAATAAAGTGTATCAGAGTGAAAAAGATGCAGGAGAAGTTAAACAGCTCAAGTGTAAAAGACTATAAATAACTTTAGACACGACATGCAGCAAGACTCCTCTCAAACACAGACAAAGAGAAAAATAAAGGTTTGTAGGTTTAAAGGAAAAGTTTGGACACTGAAGTTTATGAACAACTAATATTTTAATATCTTGTTGTAGCCTGTTAAACAAAACTCATTAGATTTCAGCYTGACAGAACTGATGAGCTAACGGTTAGTTCGGAACACCCAAGCTGCCAGTTTACACTAACTCCAAATGTAAAAGTTTTATTGAAGTTTATGATTATGTTGTTTTACAAACRTCAATTTGTCTTTACATGGTCACTAATGGAGGATTTTATGTTTGAAGAAACAGAGTTTACATCAGACTGGACTGATGAGCAACAGCTAGCTCCTAAACAATACAGCAAACTATCTCATGGAGCTAATAAAACTCCCAGAAAGTAAAAACTGAATGCATGTCTGCGACTGAAGAGTCATTCTGATTAACGTCGTCGAYGTGATTAACTATGACATAAAATGTTGGTGAGGATGTCTGTTAGCAAAATATCTAATAAATCACTGTAAAGATTATAAAGAAACTTAAAAATTAATCACTGGATGCATGATTACAACTGATTAACTTCTGGAATCATCCTCATTAAGTCTAAAAGCACTACGTTGAGTTGGGATGGATAAAGAACTCATACGAGTGGAGGCCTTCTAAGTGGGTCCATCTCTCTCCCCAAAGAGACACTGAGCTTTAATCAAACCTTCTCGTCCCTCGTATGAAGGACACCAGGTTAGAAACACTCAGTGTTCTGAGCTTCTCAGCATCCATAAAGTTGTCCCCAAGAATTAATTTCCTTTGACTGCTCAGAGACAGGCATCACATAGATCACTGTCATGGAGTCCCATCACCATGTTGTGGAGGTTGAGCAGATTGTGCTTAGTTAGGACTCCAACCAGTGTACTTAGAGTTTTCCTTGTCAGGGAGATGAGAGCTTTCCCAAACCTTAGATTTGTGCCATTAATCAGTTCCTGTGCCTGTCTACAGTCTGTCAGCTCTCTCCAGAGGATTGAGTGTTGAGGGCAGTCCTACAGACTGTTGTTGAGGTACCTACAACAGGCTCTCTGGTCTATTGAAGTAAGCCTGACTGCCAGYTCTCTCATTACCATTAATACCAGCATGTCCTGGTACCCATTTAACAGTAACACTGTTATCTCTCCCCATTTGGTTGACTGCTTCGGCACATTCCCAAGCCAGTAACGATGTAAAGTGTGGCCCTCRGAGAGCTCTAATAGCAGCTTGGCTATCTGTTAGGATGAATATTTCCTTCTGTGTACACTGAAGGTCTTTGAGAGATGCCACACACTGGTGGATTGCATATATCTCAGCTTAAAACTTAAAATATATCTTGAAACTTCAAAATGTATCACTGGATGTATGGTTACAACTGATGAACCATCCTCATTCAGTAGAAAAGCACTGAAACAAGCTCCTTCAAAATGTCCAAACTAGTCCTTTAACTCACCGTACCTCTGTTAAATGWTATTACRTAATGTGTTGGCTTTGTGGGTATATTTAACATAATGGCTTCAAGAAGTCAGTCAGATTTGCATAATATTTGAAGAACCATCACTACATTACAAACAAAAGTACTTTAAAAATATATGTACTATAATACGTGGGGCGAACACTGACCCAGGGGGCATCAATTAAACCTGAAATCTTGTGTGCAGCTTATTTCATACTAAGTTTCAAGATAGGTTTGTCTCTGCAAACACAATGAGTGTATCTCATTAAAAAAATCATTTCTAATTAATAAAATAAGTTTGAATAAAACTCGTTATTAAAAATATCAGCAGTTGGCTGTTCATATTTCAGATTTAGGTTGTTTAAACCAAACCAGAGGATAGACTGAGACTTTCTGTCAGGTAGAAAAATAAATACATTCAGTTTGTTTTGTGACACAGAAGACGTTAAAAGTTATATTTTTGATGGTGGGGAGGGGGCATCTGGCACAAAAACAACTGCAAATGCCGAAATCCTGACCTGCTTTTTCTCCAACACAATAACCTAACTTTGTGTCTAATATCCTCCACAAAACAAACACTTTTGCTTTGTCTCTTCTTGTTTCCTTTCAAGTAAAATAAGGCATTATTTATTCCTCCTGAGCACTTTCCACTCGCCTCTTTATGCTACTCCTAAACGCACCAAGTCAGCAAACCAGAAACAACCAGAGATTTTTTATATACAACCTTCTTTTTGTCTCTGTGATTTCACCTCCTCCAGCTTTTAGATCACTTGTTTGTCTTTTCTTACACCTGCTCCTTTCATGTCTCCACAGAYGGTCAGGTGGGCACTTCCTGTCTCACTTCACTCAGTTATTGTGTGACAAATCTACCACGTTGRATCGTTCGGCCTAAATCTGATCAAAGGTTTAAAAACGAGAAACTAAGAGGGATTTGGTATGTTCTGATGGACGAGGAGCAAAAACAACTTAATACGTCACAAGGCTTCGAGAAATAAACAAGCTGTGTCTAACTGCATAGGTATTCACAGAATACGACGTTAAATATCTGATGCCAAGTTTAACTGGAGGAAAAAATCAACAGCAAAAGTGAAAGGTTGAAAGAAAGTATGGGGCTGCAAGTGTAWGATGAAACGTTTAAAAATTTCACTAACATATTTTTCATTATTTAGCTCACTTTTTGAGTTAAAAAAATTTACGCTAACATTTTATTCTTATGTAGCTCAGTGTTCTAACATTTAGTTATTTTTTTAACTAAATGTTTCATTTAAATGTTAAAATACATTTAAATATTAAATCCTACATTTAAATGCTAAGTAATGCTATGTTGAAGTTCACATTTAGGTATTTTGGAATGGAATGCAGCCTTTGCTGTTATGACATCATCATCCTGAGACAATAGCAACCGTTAGCGCTCCAATGCAGCTAAAGCTTCCCTACAACACATCTAACTTGCAGTTATGGCTGGTGTCTGGGCTGCACTTCAAATGCTGGACCACAGGGACCACCATATTGTTTTTATGAACACATTTTGAATTTAGATTTTAAATATTATCTTTAGCAGTGTTAGAAGTGGCTAGCGGTGGCCATTGTTGATGTTTGTCATCTGACGCTAACTTCTGCTAACACTTATAACACTACTGAAGATAAAATATCAAATCTAAATTCAAAATGTGTTCATAAAAAACAATATGGGTGGTACCTGTGGTCCAGCATTTGAAGTACAACTCAGACACCAGCCATAACTGCAAGTTTGATGTCTTGTAGGGAAGCTTTAGCTGCATTGAAGCGCTAACGGTTGCTATTATCTCAGAACGATGACATAGGCTGCGTTCACTCCAAAATACCTAAATGTTTACTTCAACATTTAAGGTTTAACTTTTACATTTAGTTTTAAACACTTACATTAAGCATTTAATTTTCAACTATATTTTTTAACATTTAAATTTAAGATTTAGTAAAATTAGCTAAATGTAAGAACAGTGAGCTAAATAATGAAAAACATAACATTTCATTTTACACTTGGCGCCTCATAAGAAAGAGCTGAAAGGAAGGCAACAAACTGGGTGGCTCAATCATGGCTTTTACAAGGATAACTTTTAAAAAAGATCACTTTAAAACTATTGTGCTCTGAGTTGGGAGTTTTTACGAGCTTATAAAAAGATATTTTCCCTACAAAATACAAATGTAAAAATAGTTTGGTTTCTGACTTGTTTTATGAAGTTTCTGTTTCAGTAGTAAATATTTTTTTCTTTAAAAATATAGATTGTATAAAACAACATTTAGTGGAGAAAATGATCCAAAAGAAAGTATTCGGATGTATTTCTTATTATTTCAGCTCCTGCTTTCTGCTTCTATAAATTATCTTTTTTTCTGGTCTGTTAGTTTTTGATGTAAACATATTTAATGGTTCCTCCTTTGTTCTGTTTTCTACATGGACCCCTGCGACGAGCAGTCATCGTGGGGGCTTCCGTCTGAGTTTTCCGTCTCGCCCTCAGAAATAGCTTGCATGGGGGCTGAGTACAGTCTGCTGCGGCTGCTGTAGCGGCTGCTGCTGGCGGGTGGCGGGATTCGGGAGCGGCCCTGCCTGGAAGAAGGAGACGCGAGGAAGGATTTCGGGGAGAAGCCCTCGGAGTTTGCTTTAGGGTAAGGGTTGAAAAGCTGGTCTTGTCCCGACTGGAGCAGCTGCAGGGGGGAGGCGGGCTCCTCTGACTGCCTGGGGGACTCCRTCATAGAGTCTCCGGGTGATTTGGAAGTGATGGGACTCTTCAGGATCTCTGCAGCCGACATGCGGTAACTGGAGTCGGAGCGGCTTCCCTTTCTGAGCAGCAGCAGTTTGAACTCTTCGCTGGAGGTGCTGGACTTCTTTGCGTTCCTGTAGATGGGACCCGAGACTCGATGCGAGCCGGGCGGTGTGGCAGCAGGGGAGGGCGATGCAGCTGAGGCYGGGGAACCGACGCTGCTGTTGGACAAAATGCTTCCAGACGAAGCACTGAGGCGGTTCCTCCCAGCCATCTCCGTGGAATCTTTCCTCCCCAGTAATTTCCTCTTGGACCTGTGGGAGGACGACATTTCTGTGACCATCTGCGTAAACTAGGAGGGGAGACAAACAAACACACATCAGACACACTCACCTGTGGATCATAGCAAACAGATCCTCGGTGGTACGGGACTTGGTGGGCGACAGGAACACGTCATCCTCTGGTTTTGATTCGTCGTGCAGCGCAGACACAGAGTTCTCACTGGCTGTGGAGTCTGCTAACAAACATTTAACAGCTTTTAGCACAATGCCTACCATATTTTCTACAACCTGGTTAGATCCCAAAGAGACAGTTTGGATTAATCTTGAAATGGTCGTTATCTCTGAACACTATCATAGCTGCAGTAGAACCAGTGGGAATAGAGACCTGATAAAGAAACATCGTTGATAAAGTGTCTGATTCAAAAATAATGTGTAAAGACCAGATATACTGATTTCTCCACAACCTTATTTTCCCATCAGTTACTCTACCTCATATGTGTCAAACTCAAGGCTGGCGGGCCTAATGTGGCCCCTCATGACATTTTATGTGGACTAGAACAGCTTCAAAGATGTATTAATGACATAATCAAATATGCTGCATTAAAGCCAGCATTAACCATTAACTACATCTCCCATAATGTTGATTATTTTACTCGCTGCATGACGGCATCTCACCAYCAGGTAGAGCTGCACAGGATTCAAAAGTTGCCAGCGAAATTTGCCGTGCAAATTTAGATGCATTTTTTCCGGCTACAATTGCTGTGGCCCTGTTGTACTGGGAAGTGGGAATTCCCCATTTAAATTTAAACTGGAACTCCAGTGGGAATTCCCTGTCAGAAAGTGGGAGAGTTCAGAATCCAAGATGGCAGCTACTCACCACAACTCAACAGTGAGTAAAACTCTCTTACTTTTAATTCTAATAGTATTTCTGTATTATTTATTTCACATTTAGTCAGTCATACACGTAGTACTTTTCAGTGTTTGTAAGAGGAYGTGTTAAACACTGTTTCTATGCAGGAAATACCAGGTAGAGCTCAGTTATTGTTTGTTAGTGGTGCTCAGTTGTAGCAGTGAGATGAGGAACGTAGTGTTTTGTGTTTAATCAAAGATAAACATGAAACACTGAAGTTAATTACAGCTGGTCTTTTGAAGACCATCATAATGCTCATGTGTTCCTCTGTGAAAATAAGTTCGACACCCATGCTCTACCCAGTTAAACTTTGTATATTTTGTTTGTTTTATTAATTATTCTTTTACATTTTAACATTTCTCTTTATGCTCAATTATTCATGTTGATAATATTAGCATTTTTTGAATCAGACGTTGGGATAAAGCATGAGTGATTGAGATAAAGTACCTCTGCAGACAGAGTCCTCCATCTCCTCTGTAGATTCATCTCTCCAGTCCTGTGAGGCACTTTCGGCTGAAACACCCGATGAATCGTTTTCCACTTCAATGCTGCTGTCGTTGCTGATTGAGCTCTCCTGGGATGTCTCCAGGTGGCTGTCAACAGCAGGCACATTATCCAGACTGCTGGATCTCTTGGGGGAACTGTGCAGAACGGGAGGGGTGGGACACATTTCTTCTCCGGGCTGTTCGCTGCTTTGCTGCAGTGACAGCTCTGGATGGGAGTCTCCGGAGCAGACGGATGTTACCGGTGACTCTCTTTCATGACCGAGGAGTGTTTCAGGAAGGTCTAAACATGATTCTGAAGTCAGCCCATCAGCTGTGGTCTCTACAGGGGCCTCTTGATCCTGGTTGTGGCTCTCTTCAGACGTGAGCTCTTCGTTTGAGGTAAACACGGATTCACTCAGCTCTGTTATGAGTTTATCATGATGATATGAGTTGTGTGGAGACTTAGTGCTTGTGAAATTAGGAGAATGACAAAATGTTTTGCTTTCRTCCTCCCGCTGCTTGTTGGTGGGTTTCAGCTGGACTGAGTGCAGCACAGAGGGTGTAATGGACAGAGCGTGGGCGCTGAACACCTCTACAGGTTTGGATGTGACTTCCTCTTTTAGCTTAACGAGAGAAGTGTTTTCAGTCTGGGGCCTGAAGGCTGAAGCCTTGTTAACTCTGTGAACCACACTGAGGTCCAGGTGAGAAGGAGGAATCACCGGCAGCTCCAGGTCTCTCTTCGAGGCCGCCCCACCCTTGGTGGAGTGTGAGTGCAGAGACCGTGACGAAAGAGAGGACTTCCTCTCTGGGACTTTGGGCTTCCTCTTGCCACCCGCAGGCGACAGCGGYCCGGGGAAAAAGGTGGAGGGGAACGAGGAGGTGGGGGTTTCTGACTGACTGGAGTAGCCRCTGGACGGGCTCGCCAGGCCCGCCAGCTTCTCTGGGGAGGTCAGCTTGAACTCTCCTTCTACGGATGGGAGGGAGGGGGTGGTGGCTCTGGAGCCGGGCTGGGACGTCTGGGACTCGGAGCCTTCCTGTGACTTGATGCACTCAATCACAGTCGTCCCGGTGGCTGTGCTGGAGTTCGACAAGGATCGGTAAGGATCGCTGGACTTTAAATCATTAAGGAGCCACAGATCTGCATARTCTGACTGCACAACACCTTCGTCTTTAAACGA
Source organism: Austrofundulus limnaeus (assembly GCF_001266775.1). Classification (NCBI taxonomy): domain Eukaryota; kingdom Metazoa; phylum Chordata; class Actinopteri; order Cyprinodontiformes; family Rivulidae; genus Austrofundulus; species Austrofundulus limnaeus. The sequence continues at coordinate 5,412,311 of NW_013952410.1, read as the reverse complement.
TTGTGTATCTTTGGAGTTTAATACATCAGGTAGATCGGTGGAGCGCTCCACTCCCCACATCACAAGGGGCTCTCTGAGTAACGAAGAGTTTTCTACGTAACCTTGTGAGCCGAACAGAGCCAGCTGCATTTTCCTCTCCCTGGACAAGTGAGGAAGCTGCTGCCTGTGTGTAATCTTTGGTTTGCTCTTGTCCGTGATGTTCCCGTCGCTGCAGATTTTTCTTAAAGAGGAGCTCCTCTTGGGCGGAGACGGCTTTGCCTTTGGTTTCCTTAAGGAGAGGCAGCGTCTCCCCAGAGTCAGGTGACCGCTGATGTCAGAGAGAGCGTAATCAGAACCAGAGGGTGCATAGTTATATGTGAAGCTCCTGCTCCCTTTGAGACCGCAGTCGAAGTGCATGGAGGTGTAGTAACCTTCCGTGTCCACAGAGTAGTGTGAGACAGTGTCCGCCTTCTCCGACGGCGGCTTGTCGGAGAAGCTGCTCTCGCAGGTGGCCATGCTGGTGAAGCTAGGACAGCCCAGGCTGCTCTCRGCCTCTCTGCTCGGCTCGGGGCTGAAGCCCTGAGAGTGAGAGGGCTCTGCAGGGGGGTAGCCCCAGTCCCCCTCTGCGGCTGTGCTAACTCCTACTTCCTCTAAAATATCCATAGCTGTTGAGGAGAAGGAGCCTGCCCGCTGAGTCCTGAGACCCTGGTAGTGGTCCGACGTGAAGCTGGTCTGCTCGTCGTTGGCGTGGGGGGCAGCGTTCAGGGAGAGCTCGGAGTCACAGTGTGAAGAGCCGGTCAGAGGCGGGGAGGCTGCAGTCGGGATAGTTTCTGATGTCTGAGAGGGGCATGTAGAGTTGCTCCCACTCCAGTTCCCACTGGAGGACTGGTGCTCGTCCTTGTGGTCCATCTGACCCGCCAGCCCCCCCGCGGCGGAGACAGAGTGGATGGGGCTGCTGAAGGTATCGGAGCTCGACGAGATCTCACAGCTGCCCATGTTCCTGGGCAGCTGAGCTCTCGTTCGYTCCATCCACCGGCGCTCTGGACTCTCAGACAGCTGCTTGTACTTCAGGTCCCCCATGGCCTGGTCGTCGGTACTCTCTCCTTCGTCCTTCAGAATCCTCTCCCTCTGTCCAGGCAGAAAGGCCTCGGTGGAAAATGGGGAAAGCTCCTCGTCATCGTCGCTGTCATTCTGCCCGTCGTCCATCATCCTGCTGCTGTCTCTGGGCAGACTAYGTGAGCGCAGGTGAACAGCGACCGAGGTGGTGAACATAGTGTCAGCGCTGTCCGACAAACACAAGATGTTTCCTGCCGAACGGGACTGTAAGAGAGACCCTCCCTGGCCTTTGTGAACCCTGATCCTTCTCCGAGATGGTGCTCCTGAGATCAGAAAATCTTCTGTCTGGCAGCCTGAGTCTCTGGTGTTGAGATGGCTGGACAGCTCCTCGTTGGATGGGGTGATATCTGGGGAGACATGAACTATCACCGTCCGCTCCCTGGAACCAGGAGAGTCATCAGAGTCTGGGGGAGGAAAGAAGTTTACACATGWGAACTGATCACTTATAACCTGGTTCCTAAACTCAGATCAATGTTTTAAACTATGTACTTATATATTTATTTACCCATTGACACATTCACTCAGCACTATCACAGCTCTCTACAAAGCTAACGTACAAATCTATATATGGAGACTAAGCAGTGCTTTAAATCACATTCATACACTGATGGGACACATATCAGAGACGGGGTGAAGTGTCTTGCCCATGGACAACACTTCAACGTACGACTGGGGGAATCAAACCACCAACTTTCTCACTGGAGGACCACTGCCCTAACCACTCTGCGGTGGGCACAGCTAATCAAAAAGTTATAACCAAGGTTATAATAGTTTTGAATTTTTCATTATAGTTTAGTTTTATTTCGTTATGACTTTTTTCTTTTAATTCAGTTAGTTTTAAAGGGGCAATATCATGTAAAATCTACTTTTTTGAGTTTAAATCATGTTATGTTATACTCTCATAAAAAACATGCCCAAAGCCTTGCTTTGACTCATTCATGCATGTTTGAGAAATCCTGCAGCGTTTTTAGGCAGGATTTCAGAAACGCTTCTGGGATGTGTCTTTAAGCCGAACAAACATAAACAAATACTTGTTCTCAACAGTGAGACTAATACAGGYWGACACAAAACATACTAAAGATGCTRCAYGGCACGCACACACAAGGCACATGACGCAGGTGTTAGGGGATAGCTACTTAATGTCGGCKCCAAACATTTTGTTGCAATCATCTAAAAGACAACACCAGACCACCCAGATCCTATCCCAGCACTTTCTGTTGATAAACAGTAAACCTTGTTGTTAGCCTACTTTACTTGTAGCATTTATGCTAGCCTCATACAGYGTTCTACTGGAGTCGGTCACACATACCGTGATATTACTATCTACTGTTCATAAATATTAAACATCACCATTAGGTTTATTTGATCAGTAAAGAAGAAGTGGCTGTTTTTATATGCCCATGGGGACCGTGGATTGACTTTCATTCATTTTCTGGTAATTTTATATCCTARCCCTGACCATTTAACCCTAAAACTAACCTCACRGGTACGTACCTGACCCAAAAACTGACCWAAACGCAATTCACCCCATGGTCCTAAACYCAACCCCCTACCCAAAATTAKCATTCGTACCTGTGGGGACMAGGTATTGGTCCTCACGACATGCATTAGGTCTCCATGAGGCTGCCTTTTTCTGGAAAATGGTTCCCATGATGTAGCAAAAATGTGCCCACACACACACACCCACACACACATATATGATAAACCATTAGAGACCAGTAATATACCTTTTTAACAATTACGCTCATTTTCCAAGCCTGCCAACCTTTCAACTGAACTTTCCTGTGATTTCTGAAGTCTGTACGGTTGTTTGAGAGAGCAGCAGATAATGTGAGACATTATGAGTGGAGATAGCTATAACAGTTTCCAAAGTCATTAGCTGTGTTTCCATTGCAAATGTGTGCAAAACTTTGTTGATATTCTGATAATGTCAAAAAAACACAGTTTCGCAATTACGGTGTTTCCATTAAGTAAGAAATGCTATTAAAGTCACGCGTGAATACATTTGTTCTCGTGACACGTCATTACAAACATGGCAGCACCRGATGTAAACACATGCATATTGCTACCACGACACTAACACTCATCATCAGCCATCAGAGGAGACGTCTGCGTCTTATCCAGGCTTTCGAGCAACAAGCCTCTTATATTTGGGAGTGGCTACGTATGCAGCGTTTTTGGCAAATTGTTGTCGGTGAGTTTACTACTTTCTTTTACAACTTCAGTGATTTTACTACTACTTCTGCTTCCTCTTGTCTTCTTCTTCATCGTCTTTTCCGCCAGTAGAAACAGCCGGTTCTAGATCAAGTAACTCGTGATGCAAAAAAGTGTTTTAATTGCAGTTTTACTAAATACACCAATTTCAATAAGGCCGAAAAACCACCTCATCCTAGTGCAAAACCATTTAGTTGAAAAAAGGAAGTTTTTTTCAAAATTGACTGTTTCCATTGAGCAAATTTATTTTCAAAATTCTAATTTGCACATTTTCATGGTCAACAGAAACACTGCTAGTGAAAACATTAATCTGCCACTTACTTGCTGTGAGTAAATCAGTTGAACTGGYCACACCACTGGGTTTACCAAGATTATAACAGTTCATCAATGTCTTTTTATGTTTATGATTTTATTATATCATATTTAATTGTTGTCTTCTTTAAATAAATCATTATTTACTACATACTACACAATACCATGTTATTTAAAAAGCACTTAAAAACAACATGGCTGAGCAAAGTCCTGTAAATCTCAAGTACATTTAAACCAAAACAAAAACCCAAAACACACAAATCTGGACAAAAAAGAAAAATAAATTGTTGCTAATAAYTCTAGTTGGTACTTTTTTCTGTGGTCTTCATTGTTTCCTCCTCTCTGGCAGCTCAGTATACAACATCCTTCATCCAGTATATTCTGCACACATCCAGACCCTCTGATAAACTCGTTTCTAATCCCGTTCATTRAGGTCACTACCAATAAAATCCTAACATCGTCAGTTCTCCCACCTCTTGTTTTTGTTAGTTTCACTGTCTCCAAATCAAACAATTTGTAAACCTTGTCTTTTATTCTTGTAGCATCCATATGTCCCAGATTACCTCCACCTTCCTAGACTTTTCTTCTCCCTATTCTCWCTATAGATGTTGTCTGCAAACACCATCATCTATGACTCCTGTCAGACTTAATCAGAATGTAATTCAAACTCTCATTCATTTTCTTTCCTGTAAACTGAAGCAGCGTGTAAAACATTACAGCAAAAGCATGAACCCACAGCTTTACTTTGATGACAGTACAGTAGTCGAGGGAAGTATTTTTCAGGCACACCACATTGCTGTCTGACGAGAAGAGGTAAAATAATAACAATAAACAAAATAACCCACCTAAATCCTGTTGCACCTGTCTGGGAAAGCCAGCGACGGTCCTCCGTCTCCTCAGCTTCCGTCTCCTCTGAAGCAAAGACTGGGAGTAAACGAGTGAGCAGCGCACACTGGCATCTCTGTCGAAGCCAACCCCTGCAACCGAGACAAGACATGTGAGGGGTCTTTGTTTGCTGGCAGTGACAGAGTTTCTTTCTTTAACTTCCACACTGTCATAAAGAAGGGAAAAAAGCTAATGTGACAGTCGAGTGAACTAAAATAGGCTCTTTACAAAAATAGCATCTAGAAGAGGTGGTTATAGATCTAAAGAGACATAAAGCTGTAAGATGATTGGACTCAATGCTTTTTATAACTAACATTAAAAATGAACAAACAAATGCAAATGACAAAAAATATTGCTGTGTTTAAAAAAACTAAAATACACCCTGCTCTTAACGCATGCATTTAATCTTCCTGCTGCTCCTGCATCAGTGACCACCATGTGACATGATACCTCGACTCAGGCCTTTCAGCACCATAGCAATCACAGGACTTTGCTTACAATGTGCATTTTTTTAATCCTCCACTGTCTCTGACCCAGGCTGAGCTGATGTACGGCTGAGCAGATGAGAGCCACAGTAAATAACATCAAGCCGATCTTTTCAGCAGTTTGAACAAAACTCATTGGCATTCACGTCACAATATGTCCCCTCTTTGCAACTGCAGGCACAAAGTGTCAGAGCAGGAGAAACACAGCAGAATGCTGTGAAAACAAAAGGAAACAAACTAACCTGGCCTTGCAAAGCAGCAGGTTGATCTCTAAATCTCTTTTCTTAAACAGATTTAGAGTCAATACTTTAATATTTTAAATGAGAAGCTGCAAGTTTTGGTCATTTTGTACACAAACCTATCATCAGGATGAACCCATCATGAGTCTGTTTGTACTTATWAAGTTTTTGTTTAGAATATGATCTGGGATCACAGAAAAAAATAGAAATGATCATGACAAGAGTTGAGGATCCAAAATTTTAGCCARCTGCATTTTTAAAATGATCRTTATTATTAACCTTTATTTGACCAGTGAGATCATGGTTCTGTTTTTAAGCGAGGCCTGGACCTGAAGGCTGCCTGGCCTGTGGGAGGAAACCAGGGTACCCAGAGAAAACCCACACAAACATGAGAACAACATATAAACTCCATACAGGAAGACCCCAAAGTGGGACTGAACCATTTTTGCTGTTTAACCACTTCATTGTCATGCTGCCACATTTTTAAATGAAGTTGAGAACTTGGTTAAAAATAGAGACAGGATAAAGATCTGTCTGTTTGTCTTTTGTGAGACAGACAAAACACCAATATTTTGATGAATATTCAGAATTCATAACTCAAACTACACTGCTGGACAATAACAACATTTCTACCTGGATGTAACTAAGGTCTATGATGTGGGGTTACTGCAGGTGGTCAGGTCCAGGTTCAGCAACAGTCTGTGCTCAAAGAACGAGGTCAGCTGACCACCTGAATATACTGAATGACCAGGTTATTCCATCAATGCGTCGTTGATAACAATGCCAGGATTCATAGGGCTCTTATTGTGAAAGAGTGGTTCAGGGAGCATGAGACATCATTTTCACACATGGATTGGCTCCACAGAGTCCACTGAGAATCTTTGGGATGTGCTGGAGAAGGTCAGGCTCTACCATCATCAGTGAAAGATCTTGGTGAAAAAGTAATGCAGCACTGGATGAAATAAATCTGGTCACAATCCTGAAGCTTATTGAAACAATGACACAGAAAATGTGTGCCGTAATCAAAGCTAAAGGTGGTTCAATAAAATATTGTGATCCCTTTTTTTTTTGGTGGCAACATAATTAACT
>NW_013952410.1:5405046-5405982 GCF_001266775.1 Austrofundulus limnaeus | reverse complement strand
GGATAAAGATCTGTCTGTTTGTCTTTTGTGAGACAGACAAAACACCAATATTTTGATGAATATTCAGAATTAAAAGTAATGCAGCACTGGATGAAATAAATCTGGTCACAATCCTGAAGCTTATTGAAACAATGACACAGAAAATGTGTGCCGTAATCAAAGCTAAAGGTGGTTCAATAAAATATTGTGATCCCTTTTTTTTTTGGTGGCAACATAATTAACTATTAAAAGAAAGAAAAAAAAAACCAAATGAGTATAAAATTGTAAGCCTTAAAAATGAGGTGGGAATAAGAGGTGACAAAGGCAAACATAAAAACTGACCTACAAAAAGGTCACCCAAAATTTATTTACTATTTATTTATGTCTATAAACCTAAAACGCATTTTCTGTCACCTGACCTGACATTGTAAAACAGGTTGATGCAAAAAAATGTTATTTTAATCATTAAATTAGACATATCCTGCCCTTAAATTCTTCTTTTTAACATTTAAATAATTCATTTGGGGTCTTTATAAAGTGGAAGTATAACACTTTAGGCTGATTTCCTCCTTATTGAAACTCCACAAGCCCCTAATGTGGGATAAATGTGACAGCAGGAATTGAATTTGAATGTCTCAGACTGAATCTGAATGTGCATAATTTGAAATTGAATACACTGGTTTGAAAATAAATTTCACTAAATTTAAATGATTTGAAACTGAATTAAAGTTTTGAATTTGAATTAATTTGCTTTAAAACTATATTTTGGTTTATTAAAAATTCAGTTTGACTACTTTTACTTTCAGCTCCATAATTCCGATTTTTGTGTCAAATATCATGGTCCTTCAGAAAGCCAGCCAGAGTAATCAAACACAGATCCACAGATTTATCAAAAAGAAAAAATTGTATAGGTCTTCTGGACGGGTTCTTCTCTAATGAAACGTTTCGTCTCTCCTC
>NW_013952410.1:5403779-5404935 GCF_001266775.1 Austrofundulus limnaeus | reverse complement strand
ATTTGAAATTATGCACATTCAGATTTAATATGAGCAATTCAAATTCAATTCCTGCTGGCACAAGATTTATCCCATAGCCTTCTTTCACCTCTTTTCTGAGGCATGTCTCAAATCAACTCGTTTGGAGGCTGTGTCTTACAAGGCCCTTCACACACTTTATAGACCAGTCAACTCCAGTTTGACAAATAGGTTTACGACTATATGGCAGTGCAGAAATGTTTTATTTACAATTTAATTAAAAGATGTCAACAACAGAGGACTTGTCCATCCAGCCTTACATGTTGGAGCCAGGATCTGACCCAGAACCAGAGTCTGACCCAGAACCAGAGTCTGACCCAGAACCAGAGTCTGACCCAGAACCAGAGTCTGACCCAGAGTGAGAAGAATTATGAAGAAATTGTAGTTGGTGAGTCCAGACCTTATTTGGCAATTCTGTTGCATGATGTTTTCTGAATTATTACATCCACCCATCCTCTAAAACCATTCAATTACTCGTGAAAATAGTTAYAAAAACTATCAATTATTGGCTGTTTTTTTCTTTTTCTTCAATAAACAGATTAAAAGTGAAAATTTACCGGTCACATTAATAGGGATGACACATGAAGCGATGACTTGGGTATTGCTTTTCATTCTCTCCTCTGGGGTGGGCAACGGAAGAGCTCTAGACCAGTTAGTCTGCTTGTCCAGGGTGGAGGGGATGTTAGGGATGGGAAACTTAGGCCGGTGACCTAGGGCCACCCCGTCAGTGTCAGGGTCAGTGGGCGCAGCCTGCAACAGATGGATATTTGCATGGTTAGACGGTCAGAAGAGTTGTTACAATGACTGAAGTCAGCTTTAAGAGAGGGGTATGTGTCCAACTCAGTGATCAGAGTTAGGGAATCAACCTGTACTGCTGCATGCAGAGATTAGTGGTGGGCTCTGAGCAGAGGCAAATCAACACAACTTCCCTTCTACAGCCACATTTTTACACTGGAGTGCAACAAGTTGCTCCAGAACAGAAACTAAAAGTCATGCTTCAGAGTTTGTGAGAATGGAAAACAGGGGAAACATTTCATGCATTTTGAGTTTCATGCAAAAAAAAGTGTTAAAAACTGAAGAAACCTCAGACCAATAAAACTGGCACACACACACACACACACACACACACACACACACG
>NW_013952410.1:5400213-5402013 GCF_001266775.1 Austrofundulus limnaeus | reverse complement strand
CCCTGCAGGATGCTGCTGCTCTCAGAGGACATGCATTTGAAAAGTAAACAGTTTTGTAAATTATACGGCGGCAAACAGAACGAGAACAGGTCGAGTGTTAGGAGGAGGACACCAAAACCAAGATGGAAGGGAGGGCAGGACCGATACCTTTCGCTTCCAGGGGGAAAGGTGGCAACATTCGGTGGGGGAGGAGGAGCGGGTGGAGTCAAACTGAATGACAGGACAAAAACAGAACAAGAAGACATGTAAACAAACGACTGACGTGAACAGAGATATCAGACACGGGTGAAATGCAGACAGAGCAGAGGTCGTGTCAGGGCTGCACGGGGTCCACATGAAACATGAGTGATTCTCTGCAGGAACACCATCGTCACCTGCTCTGCTGCTGCTGCTGCTGCTAACTGTGTGCTCGCGTCGCTAAAACGCTTCTCTGGCTGCTCAGAAGAAGAACAAAGAAACAAACAAAATACAGACACCTCTACAACTTTTAATGAATATGTTAAAAATATGACCACTGCGAACAAATAAAGCAGCAAAATCATCAATTACGTTTCAAATATATATTTAGGCCATTTTGAACTGGGTTCCTCAGAAATGTTTATGAATAACTAATATCTTACCTGTTGTAGATAACTAGTTTTGTAGAAACAGTTAAGTTTTGACCACACTGATGAGCTAACTGCTAGTCTGAGCAGCTTAGAGCAAAGAGGACTGCCATCTTTAAAACTGAGTCACTCCAAGATTAAAAGATTTTAGCAGAATTTCAGGATTTTTAGCAGAATCATGACAAAATTGACATCAAGTTGTATTGAAAGTGTTGCTTTTAGTGTACTTTATGTGCTGCAGAAGTCTGTTCCAATTACTAATGGGAAACTGGTGACAACATTAAAGCATATGAGCAGCACTCACATGAAACACAAAAAGATCATTTTAGGATTGGAGTTATTTAAAGATGGCAGCAGTCCACTTTATTCCTTTATTCCATTTGGACCAGCTGTTAGCTTGTGGTACATGGCGTGAAATGGGGGCCAAAATTAAGACTATTGCTCAATCAGTGGTTGCTACATCCTTGTAGCATGAAGCTATATCTATTTCTAAGCCAGCTGTTGGATCTGATTAATTAATGATAGGCTGGCACCGGCAAGTGAGGAGACCATTCATTTGTGTTAGCATCAGAGAGGCTAGCAACTAGCATGCCTAGGCTAGTGACCCGTTGTGTTGCCACTTCCCTACACTGTCCACTGGCAGGGATAGGCTGGCATTAGCATTGGAGAGGCTAAAGACTAGCATGTCTAGGCTGCTCACCTACTTTATTAGACAGGAAGTTTTGTGAATAAAGAAAACTTTCTCAACAAATTAATGGTGGACATACAAAACCTGTAAGCAACATGCACTGACAGGTGTCCCTTAGACAGAATTTACTGTTCAACATGACGTCAAGCATAAATATTAAACATTACTGTGAAGCAGACCGATTTAGTCACCACTTGAATTAGCAGCTGTGTTTGCCCTTGTCTATTGGTCAACGGCGTTTTTTTGTTTTTTTCTTTAGCCAAATTATGAGAAAAATCTTTATATGACATTATAAATTATAATTCAATATTGAGAAGCCTAATTTAATACCCTGTCAAAAACTGTAAAAAAAAGTCCCAATTTGATAGTTCTGGCTTTTTTTCAAAACATAGGTTTTGCACATCAACCATTTTTGTTGAGAAAGTTCTCTTTATTCAAAAAAGTTTGTCTAATAAAGTAGGTGAGCAGCCAAGGCATGCTAGTCTCTAGCCTCTCCAATGCTAACAC
>NW_013952410.1:5399071-5400203 GCF_001266775.1 Austrofundulus limnaeus | reverse complement strand
GGGTACACCCTGGACAGGTCGCAAGTCCATCACAATTTACATTATACAGTAAATTATAATTCAATATAGAGAAGCCTAATTTAATATCCTGTCAAAAACTGTAAAAAGTCCCAATTTGATAGTTCTGGCTTTTTTCAAAACATAGGTTTTGCACATCAACCATTTTTGTTGAGAAAGTTCTCTTTATTCAAAAAAGTTTGTCTAATAAAGTAGGTGAGCAGCCAAGGCATGCTRGTCTCTAGCCTCTCCAATGCTAAMACAAATGAATCRTCTCCTTCTCATTTGCCAGCATCTGCCTCTCAGTTATCGGGGCCAGCTGCGCAGTTAGCAGTGCTGGTCTATCATTAACCAGATYTATAGCTGGCTTAGGAATAGATRTAGCCTCCTGCAACCGCTGGTTGTGCAATRGTCTTAATTTTGGCCCTCATGGTGTTCAGAACTTTTACACAAAACCCCACTTCAAAATAGCTAAAATATATTTTTTACAAGCAGGACAAGAGACATTGTTTCCACATCTTGATTTTAAAGGTACTGTAATTTTTTACTTAAAAATGTTTAATTCAGCTAAGTGGTCACAACAATGACTGATGTATAAAGAGCTGCTGGTGGCAGCTTTTTGTTTTTAAATAGAAGCACTGATTAYTGTTGGAACCTGTTGGATTCAAACAACAAGATAAAGTCTTACCGTTGTCAGACCTGACTCCCTCCTGCTATGCCTCAGTTTGACGGGAGGGGAGGGGAACATGGGCATCGGGGGCAAAGCTGAAATGTTTACTCTGAGCTCCCTGCTCCCTGACCGCCTCTGGAAATCTGATAACATAGAAAAACATGACAGGCAGGCTATAAGACRTACCAAAAATATTTATTAAAGAGCATTTTACTATTCAGTTTGTTAAAATAAATAGAAAATATATAAAATAAAAGAAAATTCTGATTGGCTGTTTGAACTCTGTCCACATGTTGGGCTGCAYTTGTACAAAAAAACCACTTGGGGGCAGAAGAAGATAAAAGTTCTACAAAGTTAAAGCAAGCTGGGATTCATCAACAACAGTCTTTTACAACAGAAGGTCTTAAATGGAAGTAAAATGAAACAGTGTTTATCTGTTGTGTGTGTGTGTGTGTGTGTGTGTGT
>NW_013952410.1:5389348-5393547 GCF_001266775.1 Austrofundulus limnaeus | reverse complement strand
ACCCAATACAGACCAAGATTTTTCAGCCTTTGCAGTCTTTATATATATATATCAGTAAAATGATCATTGGACTGTTCATTTTATTTTAACAACATATGTACTAAAAGGTATTTTGACAACAAATATATATCAGCAAACTATGATTTTGAGCATTTACACATAGTCCACCAGGATGCGCCAACACAAAACTCAGAGACGTCACATGAGATTTGGGCCATCTTCAAGCAGATACAAGCAGATTACTTCCTACTCGCGAGCGCCCCCTCTGGTGGGGAAACTTTTTTCAGGAATACAAACTTTTTTAGAACACCGGTAGACAGCAGCCATTACAGACGGACATGTGTGTTTGTTGTTGTTGTTCCAGCAGCGGCTCGGTCACACGCTAATGTCATTAGTTTGTTATCATTTCTGAGCTGCAGGACTGCCCCCCCCCCACACTTTTTTTTCACATCATGTCACCTGTTTGGATCTGTTATTATCTCGCTCTGAAGCAMGGAGGAGTGTCAGAGATGAGCTCGTTTCAACTGCTTTTTACGACGCGGTCTCATTTCTGGACTCAATAATTTTGCCGATATTTCGGTTAAAATACATAAGTAAAAATATTTATCCGAGTATAATACTACCCCCCAACTTTATGGATGATTTTATGGTATTATACACGAATAAATTCGGTATGTAAATAAACCAAGTATTACAAAGATCTGTTACCTTTGAGTTTATTTAGCTGCATTTAATCAAGAATACAACATACAGAACCATATGTAATAAGGTACTGCAATTAAACTATCAAAAAAAAAAAAAAAACACATTCTGCCTCCTATTTAACCCAAAATATTATTTTGACATCTCTGACTTGCCACATCTTTAAACTGATTTTATGTTTACTTTCCTTAATTTTATTTTCAACTGCTTGTAATTTTAACTGTCTTGGATGTTCATTGAAATGTTTTTTTACCACCTTCTAAACAAGACTCTGACGTTTCTGTAGATACCAAACATGTCTATGTTTAACTAAAAGAACTTAGAGTAATTAAAGTAGAAGAATGAACCAATCTGTGGGCCAAATTTTGGTCACCAGTGGGTCCGATGTGGCCTGCTGGCCACCAGTTGAATAGCCTTGCAATACTTTAGAAGTTATTACATAAGCTGTGTTTCCTTCAATGTTTTTTATGCATATTTTGAAGTTTTGCATTATAAAAGGTTGATGGAAACAGCAAAATTTGAGGTGGTTTTTGGATTTTCTGAAAAAAGCTAAAAAAAAAAAAAGGGGGGGAGATGGAAACACAKTTGCTAAAGAAGGTCTGAAGTAGAGAACATTTACTTCCCAGCGATTTCTGCCTTTGGTGTCTTCCCAGATCTTCCCTTAAGAATTGAATTTTTTTTATCTATGTCTCCAGACAGCATGTAACATCACCACTACTAGTTGATATGACAGAATAATTACAACTCACCCGATAGCAACACATTCCTGAGAACATCTCTCCATTGTTCTGGGATGTGTGGTCCCTGTGAGTTTGCAACCTCTACTTCCTGTTTTTTATAGCCATGCTTAACGTCAATGTCTGACAAAATTATACTTTGCATAGCCTGGTTGATTTGTGTGCCAAAAAAATCGATTCACATAAGAATCTAGATTCTCATTTACTACGATTCAAAATCGATTTAAAATGTCCCAAAATTGACTCTAAATAAATAAAACAAATGCGCTGAAGTCTCCCCTGAAGTCGTGGTGAAGTCTCGCGTAATTACAAAGTTACGTGAGACTTCACCACGCAGCAGGTTCTCAGACATAYGCATGCGTGGAAAGTTTCAAAACAAATGGAGGAAAGAGAGATTCAACCGGTCCTGTCTTTGTTGAAGGCAAAAATATGGATACATTTTGGTTTTTACCGAATGCCAGGGAAGACTGAGCTTGACATGAACATAATTGTGTGCAAGGTTTGCAAAATGAAGATCAAATATTTCGGGAACACGACAAATGCGCGGGCTCACATAACCAGGCATCACCTGGAGTTAAAGGATTCGGAGCAGAGTCGGCCACCCGCAGCAGACCAACGCACACTGCAGTCCTTCACCAAACTGGCCGCCAATTCCGAGCTGCCAAAAAACCAAAAAACAAACAAACAAAAAAAAACAGGTCTGTCGCCTGCTTCATCGCCAAAGACTTACAGCCTTACAGTGTGGTGGAGAACGAGGGGTTTATATACATGTTGCAGACAGCGGAGCCACTGAGACAGCTGTAACACAGCTTTACCAAGAAAGTTCTTATGYTGTAGGAGACAYTTTMATGAAAAATGTAGAGGCAGCTACTTTACTGGTGCTATTTTYCAGTTAAAAAAGTTTTATTTTCACTTGTTATTCTTAAAGCTACTGAAAAATATTAGTATTTCATTTGTGCAAAAGTAATGTTCCATGTTGTGTTTTTGGTACTGCTACTTTCCTGTGGAAAGAAAAGTACTTGTTCAACTGTAGCACTTCATTTACAAAGAAATGTATTTTTGTTCCAACTTATTTTATAGCTGTGGTCCAGGCAAGATTTTTTTAAAAAGGCGCTTTCCTTAACATTTAAAAGGCAGTATGTTTAATTGCATTACGTTTTTAATAACGATTCACTTTTATTTTTGTTACTTAAGCAATATGTTATATTGCCTTTATGCAATGGTTGAAAAAGTTACATTTAAGCTATGTTCAAAATTATTAAATGTGAAAAAGACACTTTATTGTCTGTATTTGTCATTCTGTCTTGCAAAGCAGACTGGAGTTAATCATGTAGATTCTATAGACTGAAGCAGAATTTTTTTTATAAATCAAATCGTTTCGAATCTAAAATCGTTTTGAATCGAAAATCGATTTTGAATCAAATCGTGGGCCCCAAAATCTGAATCGAATCGAATCGTGACATAGTAAAAGATTCCCACCCCTACTGATTCGTATAATTCACATTTCCTTTTCTTTTCTTTTTTGCAACATTTTAAAAGTTTGCTCAAAATTTGCATTACATTAGTATGAAAACACTGGCTGCATCTTTATAAGTAAGGATGCATGATATATCTGCATCGATCGGTACTGGCTGATGCTGGTCATTTTTTAGAATATCAGCATTGGTCCGATAAGGAAAACTGGGCCAATATTAAGGTCTGACATTGATTTCCTGCTTGTTGCTGTTTGTGTTTCAGAGGGGAGATGGTTGGTTGAGTGGTATCTGTTTGACCATGATAGTGATAGTGATGCTGCACAGCCAGGAATAACTGAAGTAGAGCCATGTCACAGCTCTGGTTGTTTTTTTATGGTATTGACAAAAGACACAAGTGTGTTTGTKTAATATATCGGCAAATATCAGTTATTGTCCATAGCAGCAATAATAATATCTGATATTGATATTGGCTGAAATTTCCATATCTGTGCATCCCTTTTTATAATACTTGACTATCTTCATAAGTTTGGCTGAAACAACTGTAAAAATATCAATATTTTCTAAAAAGTCAGGCTAGCTGCTCCTCAATGGAACAGTGCACTGCAGCCACTTTTCCACATAAACACACCCATGAAGTTCTGACCTATCACACAATATGTGCATACCCTGTGAGACAACAGTTCTGACCGGGTGGTACACAGAACGTTTCAGAAGTGGTGCAAGAGAGGATGCAATTGTTGTCAAGCTGAAGAATAAACAGCATTAAGCCTGATAYCCAGTCACAAAGAGCCAAACCACCCGCCACTGGCAGGGCAGTGTGAGTAATCCACATCTAATTTAGCTGCATAAACAGAGCACTTCACACAATTTAAAGGTTAGAGCAGTGGTCCCCAAACTACGGCCCGCAGGCCGGATCCGGCCCACCTCCCCATTTGGTCCGGCCCCCAGAACAATACCAGAGAGCATTTATGTTTTTTTTTTCATATATGTGTATTTATATTTGATTATAAAGTTGGACTTTTGCAATAAAATGTTCCTTAGTTATGAACTATTTTCATTATTAACTATTATTAGTTAGTAACTATTTCATACATACACACATATAACGTGACATTCTGTTCCACCCTTCTGAGGTGTGTGCCCCTATCTGGCAACCCCCAGAAAAAAAAATCCTAAACCCGCCCCTCTCAAAGAGAACGGAATAATGGTGAAAAGATTAGGTAAGAGAAAAATTGATTCAGAAAGCAGGACATTTAAGCTGCAGTGGACAAACGATTATTTTTTT
>NW_013952410.1:5385856-5388191 GCF_001266775.1 Austrofundulus limnaeus | reverse complement strand
CAACAAAATGGAAATTAAACACCACACACAACTAAGACAGTAAATAAACAATATTGACTTCAAAATAATTTATCGTGCAATTAATTGATTTATTGACTATCGCGACAGGCCTAGAGCCATTAGTTTGTCAGTCAGGTCAGAATCAAACTCTATTTCAACAAAATGAAGTCATTCAAACAGCTATTAACCAGTAAGATATTCATCATTAAAACTTTTACACAGAACCTGCATTTAAAATATCTGAAATATCCCTTTAACCATCTGAACTTTTAACCACAATTTCCTCAGAGATAAAAAAAAAAGTTGCAACACGTTCAAATAATCTGATTCTTATTTATTTGATCCTAATGAAAACATCCGTCTGTTTCCTGTTTGCTTTTATCTGATGTGTGTTCAGTGTGAAGCAACACACACACACAGCCACAAACGCTTTCAGAAGTCCCACTCAGATCAGGCTTTAATGGAGTTCAGCTGAGAGCTGCCGTCAGATAAGGAGTCAGCTGTGGAGTGTTGGGAAGGTTTGACGCCTCTGTCACAGTCTGTCCTCCTCCTCCTCCTCCTCCTCCTCCTCCTCCTCCTCACCTTCCTGCTGAGAGATGAACTCCTGGCCCTGTTGAGACACCCCGGGTGTCTCCATCACACTGAAAACTCATTTAACATCAAAAACAACAGAGACACAAAGACCGAGCTCTAATCAGTCATCACTTTTATCTTCCTCATCTAAACAAAAGACATAATTTCATTTCTTCACCAGGTTTAAATTTTACACGAGAGGCTTTCAGAAAGACAGCTAAAACAAGACATCCATGTAGCTTTTAATGCTAATTCAGAGCTCAGCTCCAAACAACGCCAAACAAAACWCAAACAGCTCTCTTTTTCTTTAAAGGGACATTTTGGACATTTTAAAGTGGAGGTTTGTGTAAAAGTTATAACTACCCAAAATTTTGTAGATACCTCATTTTTGAGGTATTTCATTCTGACCACATCGATGAGCAAACAGTCCAACACAGCTCAGACCAGTAAATGGAAGCTGCCTGAAAATAACTCCAATACGCAAGTTTTTCAGATTAGCCGTTACTAATTTGTCAATTCAGTCCAAACGGACCAAGGGTTCTGATGTCTTAAAACAACTGAAAACTTCTGAACACTGCAGGTCTTAAAGCTCAGTTTGGATTTAGTGCTCAGAGCCAATGTTTTTGCATGATCGTTTACATAGTAATTTAAATGTGATGCTCATCAGACTGCAGTGTAAACAGCCCACGGCCCTGAAGTGACCTGCATGTGCAGAACGAGACGTGACGTCAAAGATTGTGTTTACAGAAGTAAATATGGATGCTACACATGTTTGCACGTGCGGACTGCATCTAAATTATTATCAGCTATGCTTGTCCAGTGTTTACATTTGATATTGCCACTTCCTGCCTGTTCCAGAGCAACTAGCAGAGGAAGTATCATGCTAGTACAGATACATGTTGGTATAGCACAGTTAGCTTCCCCTAACCACTCGGCTGTGGCAGAGTGGTTAGGGGAGTTGTCCTGGAACCGGAAGATCACCGGCTCSATCCCCCATMCAGCTGTCTCAGTTGTTGTTTCCTTGAGCAAAACACTTCACCCCTAATGCCTCTGATGTGTGTCCCATCAGTGTATGAATGTGATTGGCACTGGTCTCCATAGCTGATTGTACATGTTAGCTTTGTAGAGACCTAATAGAGTGCTGTGTGAATGGGTAAATGAGGGCACAGACTGTAGTGTGAAGAGCTTTGAGTGTCCTGGATGGATAGAAGTGATAACTTATTGATACTGTATTTTGCAACTGTGTTGCCAATACCAATCACCATTTCTATCTCTTCAACATAAACAACAGGTTTTAAGAACAAACTTTTAAAATAAATAGTTTAATCTTGAAAGAAAACTGTCACAAGTTTAAAAGGTTTTAAAGTAAAAAGGAATTGCAGGTGACTGTGTTGTTGGATGCATTCATTTTTAAGTAATTAATAATTATTCTGATAATAAGAAGTGATGGAATAAGGCTGCAGAGGAAGAGGTGGGCTAATATAAATATACTTCTGTCAACTCCTTTTGAGCGTAAGAAAAATTGTGAATGGGTGTTCTGAACTGTAACTTCATTGTGCTCTGTACAATGACAATAAAGGTTTATCTTATCTTATCTTGAAACTGTATATTTGTAATGTTTCTGTTACCTTCTGTTGTTATGTTCAATAAAATTATTAAAATTTAATACGTATAACCAGTGGCGGCTGGTGGAATTTTCTCCAGGTGGGGCTACAACTCCAAAATAGACGTATCACAAAAAGCAATCAAACGTGTACTAAGT
>NW_013952410.1:5381212-5384334 GCF_001266775.1 Austrofundulus limnaeus | reverse complement strand
GGAGGGATTAGCCCTATTAGCACACTTATACCAGCCGTCACTGCATATAACTTATTAAAACAACTACAAAATTTAATCACTGTGGATTTCATGAAGACATTTCCTAAAGTTTAAAAATAATAATATTGGAAACAAAACTAAATGATTTTGTTAGAATGTCGTCTTTCACACATTTTTACATGCTGTGGAGAACAGTTCAGTCAGATGTTTACAAACAGTAGTTTGGTTCGAGTGCCTGAATCGTCAAACCCCACTTCGTTTCCTCTACCACGTAGGAGCGCAAATCTCTGCAAACAAAAGTCCCCATGGTCTCTGTTGTCTTTTAGTTCTGCAGAGTCAGCTGGTAATGTTAGTGATTCCTTAATTTCTTTTGTTTTGATCCAGACAACTTGTTATCGAAAGCTAACGTTAGCACTGAACGTCAACTGGATGTAAACATACGGCAAGCCAGGAGTGACAAAATATAGAAACGCTCTTCAGACCCGCACACAAGACGCCATGGAGAAGAATCGATCTCATGCCCTGTGAAATGATTTTCCCAAATTTAAATGAAATTGATCCAAGACCAGTTAAAGCATTTTTTTTACCCAGCCCTATATATGGCAGGGTAGAAAATGTTTCAATAATGCTGATATGACTTTTAAAGAAATTTGATCAATAGACATTACACCGCTGCTCAGTGCTACCACTCTTTACGCTACGTTACCTACAACATGGTGCCAAAATGAGTTTAAAAGCTGTATGGGAACAAACGTCCACAGTTAAAAAAAGAAGCAGACAAAATGGTTGATATGAAAGAAAAGACTAAATTCAGTGGTGTGGACGTGGTCCCGGTTTTGAAGGTCCGATAAACTTCAGCTAACAATCAGCTGTAAAATGTGCCGGAGAGCAGCGGTAACTCATCAGATYTGAGTTGCATCTATCCAGCAGGTTGAGCAGGGAGGCCCAGACCTCTGTTTCCACAGCCACCTCTTCCAGGAGAATTCCAAAGCATTCCCAGGCCGGGCGATAGACATAATCTCTCCAGAGTGTCCTGGGTTTTCCACTGAGTCTCCTCCCATTCAGAGATGCCTGAACCACCTCAACTGGCTCCTCTCAATGTGGAGGAACTCTACTCTCAGTCTCTCCAGGGGTTGCATGTTGGAAAAAAAAAATCTGATTTGGGTCACCTTTGCCTGCAATGTGAACATAGCTTATTATTTTAATCTTTATATTATTGTCAGTTTTACGTTTCACAAATATTTTAACAGAAATCTAAWGTAGTCACTGCTCTAACCTCTTTGTGCTTTCAAATAACCATAAAATGTTGACTGTTCAGACTAGCAGCTCATCATCACTCTGATCAGAGTTAAACTCTATTCCTTCAAACTGAGGATGTCCAAAAAACCATCTACAGCAGGTAAGATATTAACTGTTTATAACTTTTAAAACAGCAGGACGGTGCCTCAGTTGGTAGAGCTGATGCCTCTCAGCAAGAAGGTCGCCGGTTCAAATCCTGCCCTGGGGACCTTTCTGGGTAGAGTTTGCATGTTCTCTCCGTGCATGCGTGGGTTCTCTCCAGATACTCCGGCTTCCTCCCACAGACCAAAAACATGACTGTTAGGTTAACTGATAACTCTAAATTGCCCCTAGGTGTGGGTGAGAGAGTGAATGGCTGTATCATTTGTCTCTGGCCCTGTGATTGTGACCTGTGACCTGTCCAGGGTGTACCCCGCCCCTTGTACCGTGACTGCTGGATATGGGCACCAGTGGCCCTGAAAAGAATAAGCGTGTACTGAAAATGGATGGATGGAACTTTTAAAACAACTGAAATGCTCCTTTAATGTGCACTCTGAGTGACCTTCAGCACAGCTTGTCACTACCACTAAGCAAAACGAGCCACACAGGCTGATGCGTTAAATAAAAAAAAAAGGTTTCTGACCCTTTTTTCTATGTTATCTTCTCTTTCTTTAAGATAAGCAACACTTTCCCCWGCATGTCAGTTCTGTAACGCATCATTCTGAGACCTGAAATCACACACCCTGTTATCTATAGCAGCCTCCTCCTCCTCCTCTTCATCTGCAGCAGGATTACTCCACACTAACCTCACTCTTCCAGCCCTGCAGACCAGGACAAGTGTGTGTGTGTGTGTGTGTGTGTGTAAGGGGGAGGAGGGGGTGAGAGCCAGCGCCCTCAGACTGACTGTGCCCTGTAATTTAGCGGGTATTGGCCCAGACTGGAGCCAACCCCTTCCTCCAGCTCCTGCACTCTCACACACCTACAATTTGCAGGCAGCCTGAGAAAACAGCCCCGGTTCATCAGACCTCAGGTTTAAATGAAGGAGCTTCATGCAACAGTTCGACTAGCTGCACTGTATGAACTGTAGGCCCAGAATTCCCATCACCCTCTATCACAGCTGTTTAGATCAAATATTAAATATAACGTCACACTCATGTTATACGGTGTGAGCTAACGAGTTAGCGCTCAATGAGTAGAATGACTCTCAGCTACTACCACACCCAACTTCAGCTGTAAAACTGACTGAGTCAGTTTGTGTTTTCTAACGTCAGTCGGCTGTGGCAGCCATTGATTACTTTGGCTGATTTTCATTAAAATGCATCAAGTGGTTCWGGAGATATTTTGCTAACAGACAGAGTTTTGCTTGATGTTGATGGCAGTTTTTAATGCGAGGGGTCATAGGGGGATTTTTTTCTTTTGGATGTGTCACCACAAGTTTGGGAAATTGATAGTGATATTTTGTGGCTGCAGAGWGTTAAAATATCTACATATTAAATATCTTCATTTGTGTCTGTGATACATTTAATCCAAAGCTGAATTAAAGTAGCAGCTTACTCCTGTATTATGGTGAGCATGTTAATAAACCAGCACAACAGTAATATTTTGATTTATTTAACCAGGCAAGTCCTGTTGAGATCACAGATCTCTTTTTCAAGGGAGGCCTGGGCCTGAAGGCAACCTGTCGTACGTTTTTTGGGGGGAAACCGGAGTATCCGGAGAAAAACCCACGCAAGCACAAGGAGAACATGCAAACTGCACAGAAAGACCCCAGGTCCAAACTAGGGATCAAACCCAGGACCTTCTTGCTGTGAGGCGTCGGTGCTAACCCCTGAGCCGTCGTCCTG
>NW_013952410.1:5375799-5379698 GCF_001266775.1 Austrofundulus limnaeus | reverse complement strand
TACGAACCCTTTGTACGAACAAAAGTAAGAGAAATTTAGGATAAGAATACGAACATGTTCTTGCATGAGGCCCAATGGCTTTTTATGAAAAAGTGAAATGAGAATGTTTGATTGAAGAAAAAAAATAAGCCTTAGAGGCATGAACTAACACTACAGACTCAGCATCTCTGCGCTGCTGCCTCTTTGGAACATCTGTTCCAAGCAGAGCACAGATGGTCCGGCTAGGCCCCGACTCGGGAAACCACTAATCCAAGAACCACTGCTGCAACACTGACCGCCTAACCCACAATCCAGGTTCATGGAAGCTGCAGAGGAATGTTGGAGGAGCTCAGGACGGTGGACACCTGAGAAAATCCAGCTGACCTCCTTTCTGCACTTCCTGTTCACTTTATGGCTTTGATCAGAGAAAAGACAAGACATGCTGAGAAAAAGGATGAACAGAATATTTGGTCAGTCACTTTTTTCCCCAGAAAACAAACAAAGCCTCTTAAGACGGATGAGTTTCAGTCAACACAGWTAAAACAAATGAAAGGACTTACCTGAACCCTCAGGAAAAAAACAAACTGTAAACTGAAACTCATCAGAGTTCAGCGAGGATTATTATGAAAATTCTTTCAATCTAAAAAGCAGCGAAGCAAATTCTGTACATTAAAGAAAACAGTCTGGTGAGTGCTGGAGAAAGTCCTGACGTCTGATCAGTAAAGCACAAAGAATGGAGTCCTGCTGCCAGTAAACACAGAATAATACCCGTCTCCCCCCGTAATCCGCTCTGAGCCCTCATCCGCCCAGCTGATCGCTGCTGCTGCTGCTGACCCGCTGCAGCAGGTGGGGAGCATGATTGTTTACGCTGGGTGAAGGAGTGGAGGCTGCTGGGATAATCTGCTGCAGAGAAACTCGTAGCGCAGCAGCTTTGGTTAAACCTGGAGGGTCTGAAATGTAGAAACGACGACCACAAGTGGGACAGTGTTTCCCCTAACTGTCMAAGACCCCCAAACCGAAACCACCTCCCTTCATTTCAAGGTCATGGCAGGTAATAAATTAAAAAATATGTTTGTATGTGATGTATTAACTGCAGCTGTGAGACATTTTTTTCCAAACTGAGGCTGATCAAAAAGCGATCTACTGTATAACAGGTAAGATACTATTTTACAGAAACTCATTTTAAAGTTTTCCCCCTCAGCTCTCTGATATAAAACTGCTGCTGCTGAGTGACAGCAGACTTGTTTTGAAGTTTTTAACAGAAKGTCTTCCCTCCTCCCCTTCATTACATGAACCTTTTTTTAAAATGAGCCCTTTCTGTTGTCACCTGGCCTGATGCTGCACTCAGCAGCCTGGAGGTAACCCTGCAGACGACCACAAGGCTGTAATCAAACCACCGTCTGCCTTTCTGAACAGCTTCTCRTCCCTCAGCAGCAGTTAGATAATCACAGATCTGAGAGGAGGAGAAAAGGACCATCATCATCATCATCACAGCTGTCTGGATCCAGCTGAGGGAAGCTTCACCTATAAAGCAGCATTTCTATGGGTCAGTTCTTTGGTATAAAGCAGAGCTCATTCTTGTCGGTACCAAATATACTGTTTTCATTTCCAAATAGTTTCTTCTCCCACTTAACAACTCTATGGTTTCACCCTCCTCTAATCTTCAAAAGCTCATTTTTTTGTCTTATTTTCACCTACTCACTGTTCGCCACCTCCGTCTGTCTCTTACCACATGCTCCACTGCCATCCACTTCTGCAGTCGCAAAACTTCTTAGAACAGGAGTGGGCCTTAAGGCTCCTGCATACTCCCTCTGAACTGCCGAAATGGGTTTGTATTGTCTCAGTTTTAACTGCTCGCTTCAAAAAAAAAAACAAAAAAAACAAAAAACAAAAGGAAAAGCGACTTGCTTCACAAGCTGACTGTTGTAGCAGGAAGAGGCGATTTATGAAGATAGTCACACGGCCAAAAACACGTGGATGGAGATAAAACAAGCATTTTACATGGTGAAATCAAAGTGATAAAAACTTTGGAGCTTTAACCGTGACAGATTTGTGGGTAAATAACATCGGGTGACGAATCTCTGACYTTTTTYCMSMWTKKKGRMCYYMRKKGGRRGRWACCCCCTGTAGTGACGTATGGTGCAGCGGGAGGGGTTTCCCCAGGAGCTCGACGCAGGSTGTCTCAGGGACTATGAAAGGTATGTGCGAAAACGAACCCCGAAAAAAACCACGTGAYTGCGCATCGACTGTTCGGCTTCGGATGGATTATGCAGAGGCCTTTACAGTGGCCCTCAAAGGGCCAGTTCTAATTAACTATCTGTAAACTATTTTAATATTACATACATTCTGATATACATTATGACGATGTGTACATATTTATTTATATAAACTTGCCGACCTAAACAGATCTAATTTTTTTAATTCTAGACAATGCTATAATTCATCTCATCTCTGCTTTATTTTACTGTTTTCTGGAATAAAAATCCACATCTGTTGCAAACATTGCCTTTTCTATGAAACATTGCAGGTGATGAAAGACTAGCAAAATGCTACRTGCTAAAAACAAACAGCGCTCCTGGTAGTATTTCTTTTAGCGCAAATAAACTGACAGTACGAATCGGGCAGTGACATGCTAGTTAAAGTTTACAACTTTTAAGTGGGAAATTCCCACTTCCCAGTACAACTGGGCCACAATATAAGCTGAAGATGCAATGAAATGGAGATTTTACAGTGAATATCGCTGGCTGTTGGCTGCTTTTGAACTTGTGCACCCACCTGGTGGTGGGATTTTGTGGATAAAATAATCAACATGCATTCTGGGAGATGTAGTTTATGGTCAGTGCTGGATTTAAAGCAGCTTATTTTAAGACATGAACACATCTTTGAAGCTCCGGTGGGCCACATAAAATGCAGCGGTGGGACACATATGGCTCGCAGGCCTTAAGTTTGACACGTCTTATCCTGACTACTGCAGCTCCCTTCTTATCATCCTTGCTCAAAAGTCTCTTCACCAGTTCCAACTGGTCCAGAACTTGTATCACCACCTAAACCTCCTCCTATGATCACATCCCCTCTGTCTGCAGCAGCTTCACACTACCTCCCCTCCAGATTTACCTGACTTTCTACACATCACCTCCCACTTTCCAACTCTTTGACTACATTGGGTTTTTTTTAACACTTACTGTATATTCATTTAGCTGTATGATGTCCTAACATGTTCAGAAAGGTACTTTTTTTGATCCTGTGAATCTCTTCTATGATGGAGTGACATCACCACTGCAGGAGTGTAAAATTCTTCCTGCTCATTTCCTGACTGGAGGTCAAACAGCAGAGACTGGCATCGCTGCAAGCCCACACACGAAAAACTCATCTGGCAGTGGAACCAAACCACACGTGTGCTTCAGGAGACATTGTTTAGATGTTGGACCAGCGCCTGGGCCACCAATGTGCCCGCCGGCTCATGTGCTATGAAAAGAAAGTGGGAACAAGGAAGAAGTGTGGGGGGAATCCCATCAGATAACTCAGTTTCCATATAAAACAGAATGGGAGCTCTGCAGAAAGATGTCATTCTATAAACACTGAGCAGGATGCATTAATGCAGATGAAMAGGCAAGCTGATCTTGAAAACATTATTTCAACAACAGTATAGAGATCTTCAGGCCACCACTCTTCCACCATTAGAGCTGTAACTTTTCTGCTGTTTACTGTATCTAAACTCAGTGTTTAAAGCCCGAATCATTCAGGATATTATCTGAGACCATCCTGCTGTTCTGAGAGCGTTTCTAGAGTAGCAGACAAGGAGCTATTTTCTCAGCTGCTTCGTATTACCTGACAAAGTCTGGCATTTATGGAGGACCAAAACTGACATAATTAGAAATAAAAACAGAAATACATAAATGGAGCAATACATGAATAAATAC
>NW_013952410.1:5359278-5374552 GCF_001266775.1 Austrofundulus limnaeus | reverse complement strand
AGAATAATTACAACTCTCCTGATAGTAGCAACACAGTCCTGATAACTTCTCTCCATTGACCTGAGATGTGTCCCTGTGACTTTGTGTCTTTACTTCCTGTTTACTACAGTCATGGGTAACATCAACGTCTGATGTMATTACACTTTGTGTAGCCTGGTTGATTCACTCCAACCAGTAGATGGAAACACGTCTGATGCACATTTCTTTTTGTTGCAACATTTTAAAAGTTTGCTCAAAATGTGCATTAAAATTGGATAAAAACATGGCTAGTGTTAGCAATTAGCAGCTGAGAGCTCTTTAAAGTTGCATCATGAAAATATATAGTTTGCTTTAACTGAAGAAACAGTCATCATGATGATGATCCTTGTTCTGCAGGGTCTGTGGCTGCATGACCCAGGGCACCTGTTTCTCCTATGTTTATGTTCTGTCTTCTTCTGAATGAGTGTTCTGAACTGTAATTTCATTAAAGGTCTATCTAATTTACCCTGATGAGTTACATAAAACAAATTAAAGATTCACTAAGAGCTGTTAGAGTCTAACTCAAATGTCAGGATGACCTCTGAGTGACTTTAGCTCGTCTGAAGTTGGAGCACTCTGCTGTCCTGTTTACCAGCTTTTGGGCTGATTGATGAAGAGAAAGCCCGCAGCAGGATAAAAGTTGAATACGGGCTCACAGAGACAKATTTGTATTTTTCCTGTCCTGTTTGTGTGGACTCAGAGTGGTCAGCAGCACATACAGCAACCTTTTACTTCTTGACCTTCACACACCTCATTATTGAGTCTGCACACAGACAAGGAGGGTCAGCTCATATCATTAAACACTCAAATAAATCACCAGCTCATCGGCCACTCGTTCCCTCCCTTTAGACTTTTCTTCTTTGAAAGATACTGAGTCAGCAGACATTTAATGTAAAAAAATCCACATTTATTGGGATAATTTCATATCATGAGCTTTGATTATGTCTGTATCGTAACTGTAAATACCAGAGCCACAGTTACTGCAGGTCAACAGCTGAGGGGGGCCGAACATCCAGCTATTAAAGTCATTATGTAAATAAACCAAATATTACAAAGATCTGTTACCGTTGAAATAGTTTATTTTGCTGCATTTAATCATGAATACAATGTCCAGAACCCTATAATAAAAGTAGTGATAATTAAACAATGTCAAAAACAAAAAGAACACATTATGCCTCATATTTAACATAAATATTATTTTGACATCTCTGTCTTGCCAACTTTTTAAACCAATTTTATTTTCACTTTCATGGTTTTATCTTCAACTGCTTGTAGTTTTAACTGTCTTGCGTATTCATAGAAATAGTTTTTACCAGCTGGTAGCCAAGATTCTGATGTTTCTGTAGATACCACACACGTCTATGTTGAACTAAAAGAACTTATAGTAATTATGGGTTTGGTTTAAAGAGATGAATGAACCAATTGATGGGCCAAACTTTGGTCACTTGCGGGCCGGATGTGGCCCGCGGGCCGCCAGTTGAATAGCCCTGGTATAGGTGTTCATGAACCACAAATGGAAAAAACAAAAATAAAACAAAAAAATAAAGTTAACTGATATGCAGAAGTACTCTTAAAAATCCTTCGAACTTTTAATCAGCATGAGACTCATTTTACGGCTCTGCCCCTGATTCACCTCAGAGACCTCCAGGAGTCTGCAGGACACCCTCTCATATCACATCATTTAACGCTCTTTGAGGTCATGGCTGACTACGGCTGGGATATAATGGCTGTTCYGCAGAGCCTGGTTCCAGTCCTGCTAGTGCTTTGAAGTGCCTGAACACTTCAATGCAGCGTCTCCGCAGAGGAAGAAGGGGTGTGACGGGGCTGGTCCCTGCTGAAAAGGCTCTCAGACTTTATATCCTGCAGGTACACCTGGTCCATTAGTCTCACAAATGAAAACTCGTGTCCTTTGACCTCAGGCTTTTCTTTGGTCTGTGCTCTTGTTTTAAAAAAAGACAGGAATTCTTGGAGTTCCTGGCTTTACGGGAAATAAAGGTAGAGTTAACCACAGGGCGGGAGGATAATGAAAAAGCCTRAAGTCAGAAGGGAAGACGTAACGCGAGCCTCGTTGTGGTCAGCTCSGTCAACACAAACCTGAGAGCTTACGGGAATTTGTTGCATATAAAAAAGTGAAACAAAAGTGTTTTCTCTGGGTCCGGACGAGATGATTAACGCAAGAGTGAATTTACCTTTCCACCAGCACAAAGCCAGGAAACCCATGAGAAGAATAACAAATTAGATTTGTCTTTCACTTCAGWTCTTCTGCCAAACCAACATGCTTAACAGAGCCTTTTCTTCCAGTATGTGCTTTTTATAATAACATTTAAATCATAAAGTACCCTTACATGTGTGTTTTTATCTGAACATTTGCATGAATCAAAGCAGCATTTAGAAGGAAGGCTGATTAGGGTTGGGCAATATTGGCAAAAAAATTTAATTGGGGGTATTTAGCCGATAACGATTAATTTGACAATTAATCTCCTGGACCCCCTGGACCCCCTTAAGTCCTAGTCACATGACCAATTTAGTGCTAAAGATGTGCTCTTCATAAAAATCTGTTCCAAATTGTCAAAATTACAGACTTCAGGATATACATCAAATTTTAAATTGTGTTGGTAGATAAATAACAGAACCTTTTTTTTAATGTTTGTCATGTTTGAAGCGGAGAGGAGCACCAGTCAGTCTGCCTGGCGGCATTAATCATCAAGTGCCAAAAAATAATTGATTAATGTTTTTCTGATGATTAAATGCACATGATACGATTATGCCCAACCCTAAGGCTGATCCCTCTGTTCATCAGAGTTAGGACACAAGCTGACCCAATAAAATATGGTTCAATTAGCAATTTTGCTAAAAGTGTATGGTTTTGTATGAACCAACAGCTTTCCCAAATAAACGACCATGAACCCTGTGGTCTCTAACCATGTTTTATTCTTTGAAAATGGCCTCAGAATGAAATATTTGTGTAGGTTTGTAAGGTCACTCATTTCACTAATCTATTCCTCCAAACCAGCAGGCTACACCCTGGCTTTAGGTGTAAACATGTAAGTACAAGAAACCAATCTTTATGTGTCTTTTGTTTTTATACAACAAACACTGTGTYGGTGGTCTCTCTCACTTCTTGCTCAGTCACTCAGTTTGTGATGACCTGCTCTCAGTAGATTTACACATTTCCATATTTCTTCTATTTGTTGATGATGGATTTATCAGAACACCTGGGGATGATTAGAGATTTAAATATATTTGTATCCATCCTGACTTGTACTTTTCATTAATCTTTTCTCTGAGCTGAATCAGGACAGTCACTTTAAAGGTGTTTGAACATTTTAAAGTGCAGACTCCTGCATGATTGTGGTTCTGGTAAGAAGTTGCTGTTGTTTAGGTAYTTGTGACTTCAGTAAACTTCTCATATTTAGCTTTGTGCAATGTCTTGTAGTGGTTACTTATATTAAAATCCTTCATGGAAGGAAGCATCTTCAAGCAGACTAAACATATTGTAGGTTTGTCTTGAGACTGTAGGTGTTTTTGCATTGGAAAGYCCGTCTTGGCCCGCCCTGGCTTCAGTCAGCCTAGCCCTACTCTACTCCGAGCCGGATTGTGTTTGCATTGAGCAGTGAGCCACCTCGATGTGGGTGAGATTATCAAATTAAACACGTGCAAATCATTTGTTTTATTTGCAACAAAACAATAATGAACTACACCAAACTCCAGAGAAAAGTACCAAATATTGAACCAGCTTATCGAGAGGGCAGGACAACAGAGTAAGCTAATGTTAGAGTTTTGTTAGCTTGCTACTGTTGTTTGCTAAACTCTTGTGAAGAAAATGTTACAGTCACTGCAGACAATTCACCCTCACATGTGTGACGTAACCCACCCCCGGTYAGTGAACCAATCAATGAGCAGCAGTATCTGACGTCAGACTGAGTGGCCTGGCTTGATTGGAACCACGGGTCTTGGATTTCCAGAAATTGGGGTGGACCTGGCCCTTTTCTCTACACAGTTCCACTCAATTCTAGTTACACTTCTCTGCTCCGTCTGGGATTTCTCCCATAGACAAAGATTTCTCCGGTAAAATTTCAACCAGACCAATCAGTGAACAGAAGGAGGTTTTGTGAACGATGATGATTTTGAATCCTTTCAGTTTGTGTTGACAAGGTTTCTAAATTAAATTAAATTTGTCTCACAAAGCCTGCAGCACTCATCTACAGCCATCTTGTTCAGCTCGGTATGTCTCTCTTCCCAGTAGGGATGGTTGTTTACAGTGAATGGTCTTTCTGGTTAGCTTCTTAGCTTAGCCTCCTTCACTACATACGCCATGGCTGAATGTTAAAGGGCCAATATTATGTGTTTCTCAGGCATGCATTTATATACTATACCATAATAAAGTATCTATGTCACCTTTAGTCGTTATTAAAATGCTGTTTTTATGTTTAAATAGAAAATAAACTTATTTTCTCATCACTTCCTCTTCTAAACACCTTGAAATTGGCCTCTGTCTCTTTAAGAACCTCCTCCTGCTTCTGTCCCATCCTGTCACCGACACTCATCGGTGTGTGTGTGTGTGTGTGTTGGGGGGGGCAGTTGCGCACACGGGGGTGGGTTGTTTCACGCGTGTGCTATGAAGCAGTTTCAAAATTCAAAATCAGATCTAACCATTTTAAGCTTCAATAGAGTCCACGCCTCCAGCGAGAAATCATTTCTCAGTAACTAAGAGTCAGACCCTCTGTACGAAGCTAGGTCAGGGCTATTAAACTAAATTGCTCCGGAGGCCACTGTTAATGCAGACCAATAGCTCAGGGGCCGAACATACAGCAATTAAAGTTGTTATGTAAATAAACTAAGTATTACAAAGATCTGTTACCTTTGAAATAATTTATTTTGCTGTATTTAATCATGAAAACATGTAGAACCCTATTTAATAAATGTAGTGATGATAAAACAAACAAAAAAAGAAACATGTTATGCCTCTTAGTTACCACAAAATATTTTGACATCTCTGACTTGCCTAATTTTTAAACCAATTTTATTTTCACTTTCATAGTTTTATCTTCAACTGCTTGTAGTTTTAACTGTCTTGGATGTTCATAGAAATGGTTTTTACCAACTTGTAGCCAAGATTCTGACGTTTCTGTAGATACCAAATATGTCTAGGTTTAACTAAAATAACTTATTAACTAAAGTCRAAAACCGGGGTTTGGGCTTAAAAGATGAATGAACCAATTGGCGGGCCGAACTTTGGTCACTCGTTGGCCACCGCCAGTTGAATAGCCCTGGGCTACGGCCATAAGGGCTGATGCAGAAAAATGCCAAACCTGCATTGAATGCCAGCTGGGTTTTCTTTGCTATGAAGTACAAAAAAGCTTTCTGTGAACAGACAGTTTAACATCCAATATATATAAAAATAATTTATATGTATTTTTGATGGGTTAGACAGCATTTACCAGAAGGCCAAATGTGGCCAGTGGGCCGCCATTACCCAWCCCTGCTGTAGAAATTTAATTTCAGGTTTTAAACAAAAAAAAGGCAAAATATTTATCTTGACCATGACTGATTTATGACAGCAATAAAAGCATCAAACGTATGAGGAAAACTTTTATAAGTACTGTAGAAGGACCTGATGCGTGCCCCTGACCTTGAAAACAAGACAAGTATGTGCGTGTTGTTATTCAGTGTGTGAAAGGCTGAGGGGTCAGAGGTGACAGGGAGTGTATGGAACTACAGTCYTGGATCGCAGACAGAGAAGCAGAGGTTATGGAAACATGAGTTTCCCTGCGTTCAGGTGTTGTTGGCAGTGGAACAACACCCCTCACACGTTCAGACAATTGGTTTGTAACCTGGAAAAAGGTATTCAGGAACCCTCAGACTGTTATGTAAGAGTCTGAACGCTTCAGTCACTGAAGGCTTTCTGCAGTTTCCTGTGTAAACACTGAGCTGTGTGTGAGGCCGAGACTCTGGTTTCTCCAGTTTACTGGCATCACTCACGTGGAGCTCACAAAAAAAAGGCAGAGCAGACAGACTGKGAAGGCAGAGAAAAGAATGCAGATGTGGGGGAAGGTGTGGTTTAGAAGGAAAAGACGAGTGGAAACCTCTCTGCAACTGGTCAGCTTTGCAGGCGGGTGACCTGTGTGTGTCTTTGGGAAAGTCATTAGGAGGGAGTGGCATCAATTTGAGCCGAGCTGAGCCGTCCTGGACACATCCCTTCATGGTGGGATCGAGGGGTGGGGGGTACACTGGAGGCCTGGCTGGTTCAACATAAACCAACAGTTGGCAGGGAGGACGGAGCCAACCCAGCAGCCTTTTCACTGGAAACAAAGGAGAGGATCAGACCATGTACCAGCTCTTGGTGGCTTCCAAGGCCACACCCAGATGGTCCCACAAGCTGTTCACAAGAAGTTCACCACCAAAAAACCCCAGGTTTCATTCAACCACTATTAGGATTTAAACAAAGGTTGGGATACAAATAATAGAGGATGAAGAAATTCCCATTTTGTCCCACATGGGACTAACACCACATAAATCTTTCTATTGATAGCCTCTGAGTCAGCACAGCTCTGCTGCACAAAAATGCAAACAACTGGAGATGATTATGATAAAATAACATCAAAGATCTAGAGCTGGACAAAGACTTCTCCCAGACAGACACCACAGTCTGGATTATTCCAGTCTCCATGGTGGGACGTGTTTAAATGGGGTGGGGGTGGGGGGGTCGTGCAGAGGAAAYTCGACGGCAGTGCACCAGAGTCCTCCGCACGTGTGCACGAGCGGCAGCATGGAAATTAACCAGCTAATGTTTCAATCACAAAGGCAGATTGGTTCCAGGTGCACTTTAAGTTTTGTTGGTACTTACCTATTGATCATGCAAAGAGAGGAACAATCAGGAAATGCAGGGAGGAGGGGCACGAAAGAAAAACAGAAAGAAAACATAATTAGTCGACTGCAGCGGGATGACAAAACCCAACCCTGTTTGAATTCAGAGCTGTTTCTCTTTCAGCTCAAACCAACCTCAAGAGAACGTACAAGTGGAAGAGTTTTTTTTTATTATTATTTTACATTCAGGGACTGTTTTGCTTTTTTCATTTTGAGATAAAATCTTATTATCCAGCATATAAGGCTGTCCCAAACCTCCTCACCTCCCTCTAATCTTAGAACTCACGCTCCCTGGAGTGTTGGTGCCTGACAGGACCTTACAGATGCCAGACTCAGGCCTCTGACAGGGCAAAGCTCGCATGTCGGCAGCCTTGCTTTGAATGAGGCTCTGTCCCGAGGGACTGCGCTGAGAAAAAAAAAAAAGAATGAAAGAATGGTGCAAGGTTAAGGCTAAGTAGGGAAAGTAGGCCTGGTTCTTGAATAGCTCCCTGGCCCTGGAGGGCTTGTTCTTGTAAGAGCTTTGTGAACGACAAACTAAAGGAATGATAGCCAACATGAGCTGAAAGCACAGCAGTCAAGAGTTGATCTGCTACAAGGGACAGGGACCGAAAGGACAAATATCTTTTTGTTTTGTTTTTTAGTAAAAAGCAGCAGCTGAAGAGCAATTATGCCCTTGAGATTTACTTTTCTTTGGCGATTACTTGTTGCCTTTTTTCCCCCTGACTTGGACTGAGCTGAAGCCACCCGCTGTAAACAAACTGCAGCAGCAGCACTTTGGTAATGATGGGTCCCGCTCTGCTGTCGACATGTACAATTAGTGGGCACAGACGAGGACATGGCACCCAGGACGCGCTCTGCAGGGTGTGTGGCGACCGTTTTACCCAAGTCACAGAGCCGCTGAGGATATAAGTCAGACTGACACGCGGAGACATCTCCAAGCACAAACACACCAAACCCTGCTGGTGTTTTCTACATGACGAGACAGGAGCTTGATTTATTTAGGTGGCTTTAACTAAACTATAACACATATTTACACCAACAAACTTTATGTTTTTTTAAAAACAATTCCTAACAACCAGCAATTGTGATAATTACTGTCTCTCTGCTGTTGCCGGCCTGTTTTCACAAACCTCAGTGTTCAGAAGCTCCTCCCACTGATAACAATTGTACAATTGTATTTATTACATTGGAAGTTTAGAAATAAACCTGAAAGTCATGTTATCTATATCTGATACAGTATGAAGCTACGAGTCAGTAAAAATGTGCACAACATCCGTATTTTCAAAATAATTCACCGAAGACAGACTACATTTGGTCAAAATTTTAACTATATTAATAAATACATGTGTATATTTATACACAACTGCTGTCAAAGTTGATCGTTCTGTTTGGGGAGAAGATGCAGCACATGCATACACACAAAAAGTGTAGATTTTATTTTGAAATATGAATTCAAAAGAAGACAACTGCAATGCAGTTTCAGAATGAATCATTTTGGTCCGACTTCCACATTTTCCACTGGCTTTACTGAACAGCAAAATCCAACAAGTCACATTTTCTACGAGACTAAGACCTACTAACATCAAGTCCGGTAGACTTGGTTTGATTGGGGACCAAAACAGCAAGATTTGTTTACATATACATTCAACTGGTGTGGTTCACACTCACACTGCACTTTATCAAACAAACTAAACCCTGTGAATAACCTGTTCCCCCCATTGCCTGTGGAGGCGCTGCACCAAGACCTAGTGAAGGAATCGACACAAAAACCTCAGAAGAAGACATGGAGTGCAACTTCCTTCTTCGTAAAATGTAAACAAACATGGAGTGACGTCAGATTTTAGTGGTTGTAGGATTTATGTTTTGGTTTTGGCAAATGTGTCAAACAAACAGAGAATATTGTTTTTCACACAAATCAACTGAGACGCTCCATGTGAGGTGGTGTTCACCGAGTAGGAGCACATCCACCTTCACAGCAGTGATGTCCACCTTATACAGTCCAGCAAGGTTTTTACAAGAGTTCACTTTTTTGGTCCGAATCAGAGTTCAATTATGTGTTCACCCCCCCCCCCCCCAAAAAAAAAAAAACGAACCGGGCTTTCCAGGCAAACGAACTAGAGTTTGATTAAATCGGACTAAACAGGGCTGGTATGAATACACCCTAAATGACCATTTTATACTGTATAATGAAACCAGTTCTCTGTAGGAGTCAGACATCCTCATGATGAATTTGAGGTTAAGGGATATTTGGATTTCAGGTGAAATTTCGCGACGAACCTAAAACACAGTTTAACCTTTAGAGCAGTACCTAATGTGATCTCCTCTAAACTGTCAGTAACTGTTCAGTGTTTCAGTACTTTTCAGTATTTTTGCACTCATGCTGTTCTCTAACAAGTTTAATAGCAAAACTCACAAATGAGGTTYGATCCATGAATCCACCTATAATTTTCCTGGTTCAGTTAGAAGTTGTTTTTAAACAGKCCTCCTCATCATGCTGTTCACTTTTTGACATCATGAGACCAAGACAACACCTAACAGCTGATCAAAAGATCCTTGCCACATATGAATGAGATATAACATAGTGTTGTACTGTATTAAGTCCTATTATATTATAATATAGGGTGTTTTGTCATTCTGTATTGTATCTTATCATAAATGAAGGGTTATATTGCATTCCATTATCTTGTATCATAATGAATTGTGTTTTATCATATATGTATATGTATATTGTATGTATCATATTATACTATATGATCCTCATTGAGGCATCAGGTGTCTTGCATCTGATTAACTACAAAAGCATTCAATAAAGGTTTTTTTTACTGGATGTGCAGGTCAAGCCTTTATTTCTTCTTAAATATCTCTTGATCAAATTAAATTTTAATCACTTCCAAGACTGGTGCTTTAGTGTTTGTCTTGGTGAAACGATGAAAATATGTCATTCTGWAGTAAAACTACATAACTCACCTTCCTCCCTTATCTAACCTTGAGCACCCAGTTCTGGATGTTTATCCTGCAAGAAAGCTCATCAGTTTCTAACACTGGGTCGTGTATTTACATTATTTTATTCTTGTTAAAAAYGTTTTCATCACAATCTCAAGAGTTTGCATTAAAGTTTGCACTAGCAAACATGGCCAGACTGTATAATCCTATTCTTGGAAAGGGGAGGATTGCTTAGGTTGATCCTGTTTAATCACTCTTTGCAATCCTGAGGTTCTATATTGTTACAAGCAAAGAAACAGGATTAAAAAGAGACTGCTTTTATTGTCATTATTAACAGCAACAATAATGTTCTAAACCAGAACATTATTGCCATGTGGGGAAAAAAATCTAAAGTTTTTGATTGGCTAGGGAAGTTTTCAAAAAGATTAAATTTTTCTAAGAACAAACAATGGAAATGATTGTAAATAAAAATAATTGAGTCTATAAAAAGTTAAACTCTTCTGTTATAAACTGTCTATATTTATCTATCACTGCTGAAAGCCGAAGACAGATGATTATGTTTTTGCTCGTGTGTGTTGGTGTGTATGTCTGGTACCAAAGTATTTTATGAACCACTGAATCAATGTAAACTTAAATTTGCAAAAAATAACCATCAAGTGTTAACTTTTACAGCCAACATGATTCAAGATGGCTGCCACGTCAACTGAACTCACTTACTTATCATCTTTTGTAGAAGGCAGCCAATGACAGTCAAAGTTTTTTTTATTGCTAGGGTTCCAATGCCTTGATTATATAGCACTTAGTATTCCCAGGCGGTCTCCCATACAAGTACTAACCAGACCCGACCCTCCTTAGCTTCTGCGATCAAATGAGATCTGGTGTGTTCAGGGTGGTGTGGCTGCTTAAACTGATTATAAGATACTGAGCTAATATTTGGAGTGGTAGTAGCTGAATCTGTTAACAGAAGCTCGGAGTGTGAGATTCTCACTGTTTGACCAAAACGGCAACAACTCAGTCATTTTTTCAAAGGTTGTGGACAATATRTATTTCGTCAAGGATTTCTATGTCTTTTGTGACGTGTGCTCAAAGGGGCTTTTACAGGGTGTGTAAGACCACTGGCACACAGCTGATGTAGATAACAGGGAAAGTTATCTACATCCACTCAAGCTGCTTCTAATGGAATCTAAACTTTACCAGATGGCTTTCCTCAACAGATGGTAGTCAGAGGAAAAGTCTGATGAAAGCAGAAACCTGAAAACCGACGCTTTAACTACGGCTTCATTCACAGCTTTGTAAAGAGAGCGAAAAGGCTGAGCTTCCATTTTCCAGCGACAGAGAGCAGACAGAAATCCAAACGAAAAGAAAAACTGTGAAACTGAGATCTCCTGCTCTAAAGATAACAAACGACCTTGAGCGAAGCTGAGCTGTTATCACTGATTCTGGACTCTCTCAGGACCTGCAGTGGAAAAACTTCCTTAGATTTCCTGTAATTTTACACAGGGTCTCGCTTTAAGGGAAAAAAAAAACTTTTAGGATCCGAGAGCGGAGCTGCAATCATAACAAGTAAGTTGGGTTCTTTCCCCTGAAGCACCTGTGGGAGCTGCAGCCAAGTCATAAAAACATTCAGACCCTTAAATTTACTCTCCGAGGTCACAACACAGGAGAGCGAATTAGGGCTGAAAAATGCACCATGTGCTTGCTGTGTGCTGCAGCCATGGATGCTCCGACACGAGGAGGACTGATRGAGTTTCACTTCCAYRCAGAAAGAGAGGAGGATCTGCCGCTCCAGCTGAACAAACAGCACTGCCTGCAAATACGGGTGTATCTGTGTTTCTGTGCAGGGGAACTGTTTATAAARGTGGACCTCAGCCTGACCTGTGTTTTACAGGCAACATGAAAGACAACAGGCAAACTCATCACAGTGAGAGCAGAGAACACTCRAGTCTTGGTCTCTGTACAATGACAACAACATGTTTACACATAGATCTGAGCCACACCACCTAATGTTAGCCGTCACACCCACAGGAAGAATCTCAAGTGTTTTGTGGCGTAGTCACATAATGTCAAACACTTATGGAGGGTTTAGATTAATCCTGTAAATGTTTTAAAATGATTTTTTTCTTTTTTGTAAATGGTTTGTACRGTTTTAAAATGGGGTTCTGTAGAGTTGTCAGCAATCAGCATGTTACCTGCTGAAGATAGCTTGTTGAATAACTTCAATTTGAAACAGAATTTATTTATGGCAAGACAGATGAGCTACCAGCTAGTCAGAGTGGGGCTGAGACAAAAGCTGGGTTTTGTCTTAAAKGGGACCTATTATGCAAAATTCACTTTTTAAAGTTTTTTTTACTCAACTTTGGGTWTGTACTTCTTAAAAAACAGTCCTAGGACCAAAAATATGCACCCAGGGGCATATTTACTGTAAGTAAATGTATTTTTAATGTGTATTAATGACAAGTTTTATACTTCCGTCATTTTGTGATGTCACAAGCCGTACGACAACCCACCTGAACCTGCGTTCAGCCCCTTATCTAGCAACCCCCGGGTGAGACTCCTCCTCCTCAGTATAAAAAGCCATCACGGTGTTGTTGTGCAATTTGCAGCTCATTTCACAACAAGCCTCCAATAGGACAATGGGTAGAGTGTTGGACCAGAGAGTGGGRGACCAGGGWTCRARACTGGCATGGACACAATTTAATTATTTATTTTCRTTCGTTATGAACACATTTTCTCATGTACCTCTGTTGTTTAGCTTATTAAATCCTTGTTAAAGCCTATTTGTTCGAGTTTCTGAGGTATTTTGACCGCTGCTGCTCCCTGCTCTGGTAACAGCATGCAGTGATGCTACGTTCACACCGAACGCGTTTTGAGCGGCCAAAAAGCACAAAACGCCTCTAGTTGGACGCGCTATTTTCAGACCGAAGAACGCACTAGTGTTCAGACCAGAACAAGCAGCAGCAGTGGGGTGTGGGAGGAGCGTGTCCTCGGCGGGTGAATAAAGATAAAATGAAAGAAAATGGCTTTGATTTATTTAAAGCAAGCGAACGTTGTGCACAGCAGATAATTAATTCACCAGATGATTTAGAGGCGATTTGTTTGGTTAGTTTCATCACTCCAGAAGCTGCCAGCTGACGGACTTTTTTTTGGTCCAAAGCAGCTGATCTACATTGGTGCTGATATATCCTGCCAGAAAATCCAACTGCACACGGTCGATTTCAGGTAAAGATCTTCAGTCTGTCTGTTTCGGTTTTCAGTGGGAGACGTGTCGAGCGGCAAAAAGTTCAGATATTTGAACCCTGGCGGCGGCTCGGGCAGCGGCGGCTTCCGCAGCACCGCATGCGTGGAAAACGCTCTCCGCCCCTTCCGCCTTCCTTGTGTGCCGCCCAAAACGTACGTGACGCGACGCACGACCCCTAGAGGCGCGTCCTCATAGACTTTGTATGTAAATCGGCCGCTCCTGCGGCTCAAAACGCATTCGGTGTGAATGTACCATGAGGGCAGAGCAGAGGAGGGAGAGAGAACAAAAAAGAAGCTGTGACCGACTCTCATATGGTTGTACAACGGAGCTTCTGCTATTATTAGCCATGCTAACGTAAACGCTGGCTTTGGAGGGCGGAGTTAATGTCAACAGATTTTTGGAGGGCGTTACCAACAGAGCTCATTAACATAAACAGCTCTTCTGAACAGAAGTCAGAGCAGGCAGAACTAGAAAATGGGAAATTTTATTATCTGAGAATAATTTTGTGCATTAAATTGAATGAACATGGTCTGGATAGCCCACAGACATACCATAAACATTTCTAGGACCCACAATTGGTCTCCTTTAAAACCACTTGTACCTCAAACAATTTGCAATGGTTTATATAAACACAATTTTTTTAAGGGATACACAATATATCAGTATTAACATTGTATCGTTCTGGTCAGCAAAACTGGGCTGATATTAAAGTCTGATATTGATTTCCTACTTTTATCTTTGTGTTTCTGTTTTGGGAGAGGAATTGGTTGAGTGGTCTCTATTTGATCATGATAGTGATAGTGACGCTGCACAGCCAGAAATAACTGAAGTAGAGACATGTAAGTGGTTTGGTTGTTTTCTTACAGTATCGAAGAAAGACACAAGTGTATGTGCCAATACCTTTCCAAAAATGGATGCATGTTTATTACAAAAACTGGAAGTCACAGGTACTTTACGATTCAGATTTAGATTCAGACACATTMAGACGTAGCATTAGCTCTTCAGTCTGGTCAGTAAATCTAATTCTCTGAACTGAGGTCGTCTTCAACAACATGTAGATGTAGTGTTTAAGAAAAACAGGACAAGGCCCTACATTTTAACTCAAGAACTGTTATAAAATTTAGCATTTTTTCCTCAAAAGTTATTGATTGCTATAATTAGTAAATGATATAAAATATGGTGCCATTTAATCTGAACTGTTTATAACCTACAGAACATAACTTCCTATCTCTTTATGTTTTTGATACACAGACATGACATTAACATCAGACAAAGTTACGCCCAACATTACAACATCAAACATTACGATACAAAGGTGTTATAAGGTGAAGGAGTGACTCTCATTCAGAATTGAAGAGCAACAACTTGCCTGTTTGTAACATAACGTCCTCTGTGACTCTTGTTCAACCTGTTAATAGTTATCTGACTCTTTCAAAAAGGAACAAAATCTGTCAGGGCTTGTGTGTAATCTAAAACAAAGCCATATTTAGGTGGATCTGTTTCATCCTTGGGAAGCAGGATTCTGTAGAACACGTAGCTGGAGTTAATAAGAAAAGGAAACTGAAAGTAGAGTGATTCAGAACAACTTGCGCTGACTGCTGGACATGTTTACAGCGTCGATGTGAGAGAAATGCACATTCAYGCACCGTCCAGCTTCTTGGAGAGTTCAGAGGATTGTCACCAAATCTGCTCTGCCTAAATATCTGGAGGAAGTTGGGCGCCTAAATTCAGGATCTCCTGAAGCGGTAAACCTGATCCGGGCAGCTGCTTCATGTTTTCTACAAAAAGTTCCTTCTGGAGGTTTTTCCCAGGGGTGTAGTTTTTCATCAGGATTCTGACGTTCCTACACCTTTTGTTTACAGCTCTGAGGAGCTGCTAAAAATACTTCCTCCTATCCTTCAGAGGGTAGATTGGACACTTTCAGTTAACCCAGACAGATCCACATGATGGATAATTTCACCAGATTAAGAAAATCCTGACAGTTTGTTGAAGTRTTATCACAGTAAAAGCCCAGCTGACAGACAAGTGCAGGAGATTTAAAAAGTAATGGATCAACGTTAGGGCACTTTACAGCACTTTCAGCTCAGCTCTGACCTTCTGGAATAAAAATTCAGGCTGAAGACCGGAGGGCGATAATGTTTTTGCCAGTATCTGTGTGTGTGTGTGTGTGTGTGTGTGTGTGTGTGTGTGTGTGTGTGTGTGTGTGTG
>NW_013952410.1:5357498-5358905 GCF_001266775.1 Austrofundulus limnaeus | reverse complement strand
GTGTGGGCGTGTTTGTTTGTTTGTGCTGAAAGCTTCAGACGTTGCATTATTCTTCAACCACTTGCTTCCAGAATCTGTTGTACCCAGAAGCAAACAATTATAAAGATAGTCAAACGGCCAAAAAAAATAAAAATAAATAAAAATAATAAAATTTTAAAAAAAACAGACGCTGTAAATGTAGGAATCCATCAGCCAAAAACTGTGGAGCTTTAACCAGGACAGATTTGTGGACAATATAATGGCAAATATGAAAGTTTTGCTTTACCCCGGAGTGTATACTCCAGCAGTGATGTATCCTGCAGTGGGAAGGRCTTCCCAGGAGCTATGAAATAGTGCTGGGCGGTATACCGTTTTGTACCGAAAACCGGTTTTTATTTTTGTTATGACTTTTCTGAATACCGGTGTAAATAGCCTGAACATGTGCGGAACGTTTTGTAGTGGCCGCCAGTGAACTGTTTCCCTGGGGACACGTTTCTGCGCAGCACCACTAAACGCATTAGCAAGCTAACTTTATTGTTGGAACAACTGGTGGCGGGTGCTGTGTTTCAGCTGCTTATTTGGTCTGACGTAAAAAAAAAAACATCCCGTTTTCACCATAGCTGAATGTAGCAAACACCTCTTCAGTGTCGTGCAGTTAGATTTAACACGCTACGTTATAATGGAGACGTTATTGCATGGAGACTCTGGCGTGCTTCTATTGTGAAAAGCCCGGGGGGAAGTAGATTTGTATTGTAGCGAAGTTGACTGGTGTGCAAGGCGAGTCGTCCTTTTAAGTTTTATTAATTTGCAACGATAGACCAGATAATGATTTTTTTCTCAACCCTTCACGATCGGACCTAAAGGCATGATTACTGTCTACAACCAGGCAAAGAAGAAAAGATGTACAAGAGGAGGGAAACAGTGATACAGAGGTACAGTAAAAGAAAAAAGTCAATAAGCAAAGTTTTTACATTTTATCAGCTGAGCTGTGAGGAAAAAAAATACCGTCAAATACCATGAAACCGGTGTAATTGTTGAAAATACCCTGATATAAAATTTGGGTCATATCGCTCAGCTCTACTATGAAAGATGTGTGTGAAAACAAAAACTGAACCACATGATCGCTCATCGATTGTTCAGCTTCAGATTGAATGT
Source organism: Austrofundulus limnaeus (assembly GCF_001266775.1). Classification (NCBI taxonomy): domain Eukaryota; kingdom Metazoa; phylum Chordata; class Actinopteri; order Cyprinodontiformes; family Rivulidae; genus Austrofundulus; species Austrofundulus limnaeus. Next base: position 5,357,771 of record NW_013952410.1, on the reverse strand, counting down.
ACTCAAGTTCTAACTGATCGTTCAAAACCTGCTCTTAAAACTTTGTCAGCTCAGTTTGGCAGCAAAGTACAGTATATTGCTAAAAGTATTTTCTCACCCATCCAAATGACTGTGCACCAGTGCACAAAGCAAGGTCCATAAAGACATGGATGGCAGAGTCTGGTGTGGATGAACTTGACTGGCCTTCACAGAGCTCAACCTGAGAGAACACCTTTGGGATGAATTAGAGCAGAGACTGAGAGTCAGGCCTTCTGTCCAACATCAGTATGTGAC
>NW_013952410.1:5349513-5355931 GCF_001266775.1 Austrofundulus limnaeus | reverse complement strand
AGCAGTTTGGAGAGAAAAACAAAGTAAAGAACAACAACAAAAAAAAGAAAACGATTAACTGATTATTAAATTAGTCATCGATTATTTTAATAATCGATTAGTCGTCGATTAATCGATTAATCGTGGCAGCCCTGATCCCATCACAGTAGCTCCGATACTATCCCACACCAACATTAGTGTTATGTTAGTGTATATTCTGTCATCATGGAAAATCAAGTAAAACAGAAAAAACTCAAAACAACTGGATTCCTGTTATGAGTTCTGAGCTTGACAGTGCTCGTTTTGATAATCTATCTACGTAGCCCTAACGTCTGTGACAAAAAAGTCAGATGAAATGCAAAGAGTCTGCTGTGAAAATCATCAGGTTTGTATCTGATCTAGTACCACATATGAAAGTAACCTGAACCAGATTTGGAGAAAATAAAGTACTTATCACATTCAGTTTGTCATATAAAAATCAGGCATAAGTCACATATGTGCAAAACAAAAATCAGCCACTTCTGTTTGCAGTCTGAAGGCAGGTTTAGTTTGAATCTGTCATGAGAAGCAACCGGTTCCTTCCAGATATGCCAGGCCTTTAATTAGTATCAGTTTTCTTAAAAACAGTTCATCAATTCAATCTTCAGTTTGAATTTAACAGGAAACACAACACAAGCAGCRAGACTGACGATGAATTATTCAACAGCTGCGGCTGAAACAAACGATCTGCCAAAAATGAGAAATGTGAAAGAGAGTGAAGGAAGTGGTGAGGGCCTGTGTAGGTGACTGTTATTATCCAAAAGACTCACATTTGATTGGACGGCTTGATTTCAAAAGGACCAATGGAGGGGAGAGGGAAAGTGGGACTCAGAGCGTCTGTGCGTGTGTGCTCGTGTATGTGTTACATCATGGGGACCACTAGACAAACACAGCCTTATAGGGACCAAAGCCTGGTTCCCATGGGTACGGATGCCGTTTTTGGGTGGGGGGTTAGGTTTAGGGTAAAGGGACAGGGTTAGGCTATAGAAATGACGTAAATGAATGCTAGTCAATTTAAAGTCCCTGTGATGATAGAGAAACAAACGTGTGTGTGTGTGTGTGTGTGTGTGTGTGTGTGTGTGTGTGTGTGTGTGTGTGTGTGTGTGTGTGTGTGTGTGTGGGGGGGGGGGGGCTGAAATGATTTGGATTTAAAGAGAAAAGAAACCGTGCACATCAAAGCTAGGCTCACAGACTGTGTTTGTGTTTCTTTTTTTTTTTCTCTATCTGCCGATCAGCTGCTCAGCTGCTCTACCGTAACCTTTCTGTGATGGGAGGATTGTTTTACCTTATATAGATAGGACCGCAGCCCTCTCACAGCACGCCTTTGCAGGATCCAGAGCCCCGAGGATGCTGCTGGGAGTGCTGCCTGTCCGCTCCAATAAGGCAGGAATTAGGGCAAACCGGGCGAACGGGGCCAATAAGTGGAGAAGGAGGGCATGTACAAAAGCTGAGCTTGGAAAGAGGAATGTCTTCATTAAACTCTCTTCTCTTCTCGGGCTTCTCTTTGTGCTCGGAAGAAGTCAGCTGGAGCTTTTTGTTGCTGATGTGAAGCAGCTTTATGCCTCGTTCGCACGTTAACCCAAGGGTGTGAACCACCACTTAGGGAACATCAGATCTCCGTCTCTGAGCCACGCGTTGTTGTGTTTACTAACAGCAGAGCGCTTGTAAAACTCACGCTGAGTCATAATGAAACTTTTTACTCCAGATTTAACGGGGACTGGGCAGAAGCTGCAGCTCAGCAGCAGCCTGACCGCAGATTGCTGCGGTGCGAGCCCAACCACCAAGCAAACCCTGACAGAAACATGCCGCAGTGCTGGGATGCTGTGTTTCAACACTGTTTATGATGCGTTTAGGCTCGCAACGCCTACAAAGACAGTAAGAGGTCTCTCTAAAAGGAATTTTTTGTTAGTTAAAGGGGCAACATCATGTAAAATCAACTTTTTTCAATTCAATTCAATTCAGTTKATTTATATAGYGCCAAGTCACAACATTTGTTGTCTCAGCGCACTGTACATGRAAAAGAACAATCTAAAGAAGAAACCAGCAGATTGTGTTGAATCACTTCATCACAGTCTCYCATCCTGATCAAACGGTGGAGAGGAAAAACTCCCTGCTAATCAGGAAGAAASCTCCAGCAGAACCAGGCTCAGAACAGGCGGCCATCTGCCTTTTTGAGTTTTATATCATGTTATAATGTTATCCTCTCATCAAAAACATGCCCAGAGTCTTGCTTTGACTCATTCATGCATGTTTGAGAAATCCAGTAGTGTCCTGAGGCAGCCAGGCAGGGGACCAGAAACCACCAGTTGGGACTAGAACCACCTTTTGGGATCAGCTCCTCCTCTGGGCTGTGTCTCCAAGCTGAGCTTCCCACCTGGCCCCSTGCTGAAATGGGCGGGACAGAAGCAGAAGGAGGTTCTTAAAGAGACAGAGGTCAATTTCAAGGTGTTTAGAAACAAATATGATGAGAAGTCAAGTTTATTTTCAATTTAAACATAAAAACAACATTTTAATAAGGTGACATAGTTACTTTATCACGGTATAGAATTTAAATATATGCCTGAGAAACACACAATATTGCCCCTTTAATTAATGTTGATGCAAATTACATTAATAGATAAMAAGGATACAAAATGTTTTAACTATGATCATCTCATACTGAGAGAGTTAGAGCTGTTTTGGACAAAACTTGAAAATAATTTTATATTCAGTCTCACWTTTTACTGCAAGATCTTATGGGATCTGTTAGTCCTCAGAGTTTTGGAAATAACTTTTAGAAARCACCACAACAAATTTCAGCTMMATAYCAGTAGCCATTTTTAAGTTCAGTAAGACTGATTAGCTTTGGTGGCCRTCTTGAACTGGGTTGATTCTACGGCTGTGTCTCAATTCATGTGTTGCAGCCGAAGTCGGCCACATTTGTCAGCTGCTTAGATCACTGCCCCGCACCGTGGGTTGTCCCAATTCTGCCTTCTCATGCAGCCGACAAAACCCTGAAAACGTCGGCTGCATCTGAGTATCCTACATGGCCGATGATATCCCAGAAATACACTGCGTCGTCAGCAAATTAAACAGAAAAACAAAGACGGCAGTTCGTTTATTTTCATGATGAAGCTTGGAAATTTATCACGGACCGAAGAATGTAAGTTACACAGCTTAGCTGAAGAGACTTTTGTTGCAATGAGATGTTAAATAAAATGAAGTTACAAGTACTGATAATAGAGCAAAACCCAAATTATTCTTATTTCATAGCTGTTTATGAAGTTGGACACGAGGACACAAGTGCCCACGTAGACTGTGACCAATGTCGACCGCGATCTACGTCGGCTGCAACCCATGAGTTGCGACACAGCCTACTAGGTAATCAGTTGCAGACTTGTGCTGCATAATACTGTATATTGAAAAATTATCGTCATAGCTTCACAACCTTTACAACAGGCATATCGCCAAAAACTGTAAAAATCTTCAATAAGTAGTTGTCTCAAATGATTGCATTTATGCATTTTGTCAATCACACTGAGCTTGAAGTAGTTGACCAATCAAATGGAGTCTTTCATGTATTTGGCCAATAAGATGGATCTGTTTACATTAGAGGCCCGCCCCCTATGTAAACACAGGTGGATAGCAAACAACTGAACAAGTTTAGTGAGGGTCACAATGGCTGAAAGTGAAAGTGAGGAAAATGTTAGTGATAAAGATCTCAAGGTTAAAACAAAAAGAACGTCTCTTATTTGGAGATGTTTTTTTCATAATTTATTTAAAAAACTATAAGTACATTTTTCAGTATTTAAAGCATCAGAAAATGTTTTATGGGAACGATTGTTTTAAAGTCATTAAGAAATTATTACATACAGTTTGTTGTTTCACTGCTACAACAGCTGTTGTGTCTAGTTGTACTTTATTTAAACGAAACTGTCGTGTTGGAACTGAAATTATTTATTACTTGTTGTTTTTTTTTGCTCTGAACTCGGAGCAGAAACACAGCAACACTGTATACTTCAGTATTTGTTCATTTTTTGTAAGTCAGATCATCAGCACAATTTTAAGCACAACACAGGTTCTCCTGATATCGTACAGCCCTATTGTAGACGTACATTAGTGATTACATTCTGAGAGTTTATTTGAAGTTTGACCAGTGGTTCATCAGAAATTTTGCTAACAGACAGACAAAGTTGAAACAAGTAGTTGATGGCAAATTTTTAAGCAAAGTCGTCACACAATCAGTTAGCCCTCAAACTATGTGTTGAGTATGACTCTTAGCTACCACCACACCACATTTTAGCTCAATATCTTTGAAACGGACAGAGTTTTGGCCATTTTATATTTACTAAAGTCGGTTAGCTGTGATGGCCATTTTAAATTCCGCTGGCTATGTCATGATTCACATTCTGCTCCACCTGCCACAGCCTCCCTGTCACGTCATTCACTAATTAGGATCATAATCAAGCATCATGTCACTCACCTGTTCTCCCCAGTNACTGGGTTGATTCTACGGCTGTGTCTCAATTCATGTGTTGCAGCCGAAGTCGGCCACATTTGTCAGCTGCTTAGATCACTGCCCCGCACCGTGGGCTGTCCCAATTCGTCGGTGCCTACTCATGCAGCCGACAAAACCCTGAAAACATCAGCTGCCTCTGAGTATCCTACATGACCGATGGTATCCCAGAAATACACTGCGTCGTCAGCAAATTAAACAGAAAAACAAAGATGGCAGTTCGTTTATTTTTACGACGAAGCTTGGAAGAATGTAATGTCACACAGCTTAGCTGAAGACTTTTGTTGCAATGAGATGTTAAATAAAATGAAGTTACACGTACTGATAATAGAGCAAAACCCAAATTATTCTTATTTCATAGCTGTTTATCCATGTGCATGACCCTTGCTTGTGCTAAGGATTTCCCCGAGGTAAATAAACACCTCCATTGCCCGCAACATGGAAGTCGTTGCAAAGTCTTCAGACGTTTTCCCCGCCTGTCGTCACTCAAGGGGTATCCCCGAAGTCCCCGCTCGTTGGAAAGGTTAGTGACTTTGTTTCACTCTTTGTCAAGTTCTCTGTCCTTCAAAGTCACTAACCTGGTTCTCTGTTGTTTAGAGCTCCTGATCCCTGTGACGCTAGGATCCAGAACCAGCTGCCTGTTTTTAAATAAAAACCTTAAAACTGCTCTGGTGTGTGGCAATTTAGTGAAACTCATTTACCCAGTCTTAACAGGCTACAAAAATATTCACYTGTACATGTTCATCCAGGACTTGCGACCTGTCCAGGGTGTGCCCGCACCCCTTGCACTGTGACTGCTGGATATGGGCACCAGTGACCCTGGCGACCCTGAAAGGAATAAGCGGGTACAGATAATGGATGATGGATGCCAATGATTGCTTTCTGAAAGTTTCATGAGAGATATTTTGCTAACAGACACACAGACAGGAAAAAATGTTACTGTGACATGTACAAAAAACCCAATCTGTTCACTTTACCAAAACTTAAACTTGTGCAGATTTACAATCCATTTCAGGTCTTCAAATTAATCAAACCTGCAGCTTCACATCAGTGAAAAACACGCTAAAGTGAGGTTTTTATTTATTTATTTTCCATTTATCTGACTGAGCAACAACACATGACATTTTTCCAATAAAAGATGGACCACAGATGCTTGCTGCTTAGGGCACCATGACGACAGCTTAAGACACTGAAAATTTAGAGCTTGGAAAACCCTAAAGTAACTTCTTCATTTAATATTCTTCTGGATGGAGAACATTCAGCTTYGTTTCCCACAGATCAGTTAAAGCATGAAAGTTTGTGTTGGGGTGGGACCAGGGGCGATTCTAGAATCTGAACTTTAGTGGTTCTTAGCCCCCTRCAGGGCTAAGGCCCAAGGGAAGATATTCATGGGTGCAGGGGTAGACATAAGGAAATTTTTCAGGTTGTCCAGCAGACAACCTGTTGACAAAACCTGGTTGTCCGCAAAACATTTTGGTTGTCCAAAAGAATCTCAAGAAAAATGTAATTTAACAAGTATACAAAGTTTATTATATATAATTGTTCTCAGTCAGCCAGGTTGACAGGAGCTGCATGAATAAAATTTCCTCATTCTCTTCTTTGAAATGAAGTTCAACATTCATAAGCTTCTTTCTGTTCATAGGTCAAATATTTTCACTTAAAGCTGCTGTATGTAGTTTCTTGGGAACCCAAAAACTTAGAAAAATTTTGAACAGAAACAACCTTGTAGTCCCTCCCCCTGCTCTCAGCTCCCCTTCCTAGGCTCCTCCCCCACAGCACGGCACAGTCGGGAGCGAGCACGCGGTGAGGTGATCTCACCGTACGTAACACTCAGAGCTAAGCTGCCGTCACGGGTAAGAACAAACCATCAACAATATATTTTTAACTATCATGTCTTGCCCATAC
>NW_013952410.1:5347561-5349503 GCF_001266775.1 Austrofundulus limnaeus | reverse complement strand
ATTAAAAGTTACAGTTTAGTGTTCTGTTCGGTTTATTATATATAATTGTTCTCAGTCAGCCAGGTTGACAGGATCTAACTAAGTGAATAGAACTTCCTCATTCTCTTCTTTGAAATGAAGTTCAACATTCATAAGCTTCTTTCTGATCATAGGTCAAATATTTTCACTTAACTGGGAGTATCCTGTGTACATGACCTTATTAAAAGTTACAGTTTAGTGTTCTGTTCGGTTTTACCGTTTTCTCTCCCGTTCATTTTTACAATGATGAACACCCGAAGCAGAGAACTTTAATCAAGGTCTTTTTTTCTTGGTTATCCACTGGACAACCAGGAGACAGGATCTGGTTGTCCGAAATGAAAATAGGTTGTCTTGGACAACCTAAACAATGGTTATGTCTACCCCTGTGGGTGCAATTTTCTAAATCTCGCTGCTTATGCAGTCACATCTGAAATTAAATAGTTTTGTCCAAATAAAACCGTTAACAACTACATACGGAAACCTGCCAACATCTGCTAACATCAATGAAACACATATTTATGATACCAAACAGCTGTGGAGTGAACCAGTCCTAAGACCAGTCTTGCAATTATCACTGACCAGCCAGAAACAAAAAGTAAAGTGGTTCTGGATCGCTCCCGACCGAAACGTAAACTGGCCGATTCATCTGTGATGAGTTCAAGAGAAAACTTAACCACCCCGGATACATATTACATATTACTGCGTGACTGGCAGAAGTGTGCGCTCTACGAGTGCAAGTAGTTCCAAATGTATTCAATATTTTGGTGAATCTAAGGTTTGAGAACTAAAGTTTTTTACAAAACAGCAATGATAGTTTCTTTATTTTCAGGGGTGCTAAGTTCAAGTTTTAGCCCTAAAACAGGGCTAGAATCACCTCTGGGCGGTTACGCACTACAATAAGAATGGGGCTCCTTGACTTCTCAAATCAAAAAAAGGTACAAAGGAAATTTAAAAATGACGTAATCCTATATGTTTTCAAGTTGTAAAAGGTATTTATGATAAATGATGTTGACAGAAAACGCTGGAAACTAAGAGTCTGAATTCATGCACTCCAACTCCATATAACACCTGCAGGGTATTAACAGTGTTTTTGTGTCTGTCGATTTTCTCACGCCTGACAATATTGTATCAACAAACTCTTTAAACCTTGTTCATCATGAAAAGATGGTGTTTTTAATTTTTAACCCTGGTACTTTTCCAACAGTTGTTTTGATGTAAAACTGAYGTTCATTTAAGCCCTCTGATTATTTTTCAGTTTTTATTACTCTTTCACTTTTGTCATGACCACTAAGTTGATACTCCTTCCTCTATTGTGGAAAATCCAACACAAAAAGAATAACTTAGTGAAGATGTTACCAGGGAGTGYTCAACATGTGTGATCATGCCACCTTTGAGCAGTCTAAACTCTGAGAAAGTTTGACAAACAAACTCTCTTTAGTTCTACAGACTTTACGCTTCTTATACAATTTATACATCAAAATTTATGTATTTTTGTCTTTATTTAACCCAGTCTCTCTCTTATTTTTACCTGAGTTACAGTATTTTTTCAAATCCCCCAGAATGTCGAATCAAATTTCTATTGCATTTTATTAATTTCTATTTTTCAAAATTTCTTGTAGGTACATGATTTTTGTTTTTCTTTTCCTTGCTTTGATTGTGTGATTGTGTGTACATAGTAACACGTTCGAAATTAAAAATAAAAATAAAAAAGAAAAGAAATCACATTTAGCAGTCTGACCAGGTCAAAATAAAGGATTATTTGATCATTTTAATCTAAACCTAAAATTGAGTCATCTACATTTACTTTGCCATCCATCAAAATAAACCCTTTGTCATTTTAGGTCAACCTCTTTCTACACTGTGAGGGGTAAGATAGGATATCTTCAGCTACATAAGGTTTGTTAACTAAACATGAGGTTTCTGT
>NW_013952410.1:5345787-5346798 GCF_001266775.1 Austrofundulus limnaeus | reverse complement strand
GAGAGAGAGAGAGAGAGAGAGAGAGAGAGAGAGAGAGAGAGAGAGAGAGAGAGAGACCTCAATATACTGGTCAACCAAGCAGGATGATCTCATTTTCTTCTTTCATTACTCTCACCCATTTACAGGCATAATCTGTTAAACAATAGTGCAGCGTCACACGAACACTTTCACAGCTGATGAGTCAGCAKCTAAAAACACATCAGGTTTGCTGTGAATCAGTGCTTTTAAATGAAAATCGTATCTGTTTGATGCAGACTTTTTTTTCTGCAGGAAAGGGTTCTCCAAACGCAGTGTTTTAGTTGCTCCCTCTTCAGTTTGGAATGGAGCAGCAGAAGCTGATTCTTTTGATACAAACACGGGAATAAATACCAAGCAAGCTTTTCAGCTCAACCTTGCCTGGCAACACAGCTCAGGAGATTTGGAAGCAATGAATCCCGATTCCAGGAATCCTGACCGGAGTTTCCCTGAAATCTCATGCAACTAAAGGAAAGGGAGCAACTTTACTGCAGGACCTCAGCCAGGGACAATCTGGGCACAATTACACCTACTTTCATTTCATAATGAATGTTTTTTAAAAGCACAGATGTAATTTGGAATGACCTTCCAGCCTGATATGATTGCTAACGTCTGCTCGGACCTTACAGAGGGCTTAAGTACCGACCCTGAGTATTTAAACTCAAATTACAGTTCTGTCCTACTTAACCTTCAAATTAGATTGGGTTTTTATTTGTCCCCTGATGTTTTAAATATAAGATCTAATGCAATTTCTTCATCTCTGTCATGGCAGAAAACGATTGTGAGGTCACATCAACAACTTCTGAAAGCAAAAAAACAAAACAAAAAAAATCAAGGGATAAAATCTTTGTCTACACATGGGTCACGATACGATATCCCAATAAATTGTGATTCTGTAAGTAAGGTGATATATTGTGATACTTAAGTAAGGCGATTTATTGCGATAATGTAAGGTGATATATTGTGATACTTAAGTAAGGCGATTTATTGCGATAA